>NW_015172575.1:274011-308808 GCF_001447785.1 Gekko japonicus
CCATAGAAGCAGCCCTTCAAAGCTGCCATTTCCTAGTGGATTCTGGGAAAATGCTAGGCCCCACCTGGAGGTTAGTAACTTGAGCATTATAGCAAGAAGGCCATCGTAATGTATGACTGTGCCAGGTCTCAGTTCAGAGGTGCCAGGGACCAGAAGCAAAGTTAAAGAAGATAGCAGTCAAAAGTCAGATGAAGACCTGAGGGAAAGAAGCAGGAGGTGAGGTGAAAAGCAGGTAAGGTCCAATATCTAAGCAAGTCTACATACACCTGGGAGGAACATACTTAAATTCTGGTGGGGGAGAGGTAGATCTGTTCACACATGACCAGCTCTCCAAACTGAATAGAAAGTCTGCAAGCCAGAGCTTTCTGGAGTCAAGGTATCCTGATTGGTCCTGGGTGGCTTGTCATGAGGCACAGTTGTGTGATGCTAGAAGAAGTTCAGAGTGCAATTCAAGTGGCACTGTTGGGTTCCCTCCAGGTAACTTTCTTCTTTTTCTGCTGCAGCCAGCCTGTGGGATCCGGTGCTAACAGGGCCTGGCTGATAGAAAGCTGGGTTCTGTTTGGTGTAGTGGTTAAGTGCACGGACTCTAATCTGGGAGAACCGGGTTTGATTCCCCACTCCTCCACTTGCACCTGGCTGGATGACCTTGGGCAAGCCATAACTCTGGCACAGCTGTTCTCGAAAAAAGAGCAGTTTCTGTCAAGAGTTCTCTCAGCCCCACCTACCTCACAGGGTGTCTGTTGTGGGGAGGGGAAGCGAAAGGAGTTTGTAAGCCGCTCTGAGACACCTTTGGGTAGTGAAGGGCGGGGTATAAATCCAATCTCTTCTTCATCTCTCTCTCTCTTCTTCTGGTCTCCTTACCATGGTAGCCACTCTCCTAGCAGGGCCCTTTGCAATCTGTAGCCAAACATTCCACATTCAGCAGTGAGCCTGTCCCAAGATTCTTCTTGTGAATCTTGAACAAATGCTTCTAGGATAGAAGTCCTGCAAGTTTGTCCTGTAGGAATTTAAAAAGCTGCACCTGCTGAAGTTTCTCTACATTGCTATTAATGAAATCAAAGCCCTAAGGTTGCCAATCTGGATTGGGAAATATTTGGATACTTGGGGGGTGGAGCCTTGGGAGGGCGGGGTTTGGGGAGGGGAGGGATTACAATAGGATACAATGCCATAGAGTCCACCCTCCAAAGGGAGAGTTTTCTCCAGGTGAACTGATCTCTGTTGTCTGGAGATCAGTTGTAATTCCAAAAAATCTCCAGCCACCACCTGTATGTTGGCTACCCTACAAAGCCCTGGGGCAGTTCATTAGATCCTGTTATGTATCCTGCCTCATTAGCTCTACTCTGGCTGAAGACTGAAGGTCCACTTCAACAGATTTCCCAAGGACATACCTATTAATTTAAATTATTAGTTGCAGGATATTTCATAAACTTGGTTGTTAGTTAGCAGGTCTGGATTCGGGCTGCATAAATTGCTCTTTGCGATGCATGATGCATAATTTGCTGTTTGTAATTCATTATTCCTCTGCTTACGTAACAAATATTTCAGACCCATACTGCTCTGAGAGTCTGCTGAAGTCAGTGGAAATTTTGCCTTCATTTCAATAGCCTCTCTGTATGACACGGTATAGCTAACACAGGGTCCATTGAAATCAATGGGACTTCAGCTCTGATTTCATTTTTGTTAGCTATATTCATTTTTTAATAAAGGACATAGCAATCTTCAAAGACAGTATTATTTGTGGGGGGAAATCAAAGCAGTCTCTAGAGAAAGGAAGAGGAACCCCACCCATATGGCACAGAATTCTATCCCTTCTTCTGTCTCTGTGTTTTTTGGGGGGGTTTTCTGTAACTGAACTGGGTCTTTGTTATTACTGGATTAACAATAAACTTACTACACTGTAGCATGGAGGTTTCAAAAAAAGAAGTTTGAACACAGAAATCTGGGAATTCAATATATATATATATTCCCATGCTGTCAGTCTGGGTACTAGTGCCTTGGTCCAGATGTCATGCCAAACCACAGTTTGGCGCTATGTGAACAAGCACAGGAGGAAATGAGGATTTACTGCATTAGCACTTGTGATTGGCAGGTACTATGAGGCCTCTAGACTGACCAAGCCAGTCATAAGCAATAGGAACCTGGCTTTTAGCCCTTGCCTGGTTAATAGAACACAAGCTCTTTCCATCTCCAGTTCCCCACTGCATGGCCGCTGGGCTGGAAACATGCATTCCAAGTCTAGCTCCTCCTGTGGCCTCAACCAGCCTGGACAAACACAAGCTATTTTTTGGGTAAGCCTAACAGATCAAAATCTTAGGTGACCTTCCAATCTAAACATGGCTTTCAGGAGCTGTGGGATTTCAATGGGTAGCCCTTGGATCAGAAGCTCTGCTTCTGTATGTGACAAGCAGTTGAAAGTTGCAGGGTAAGGCTAGAAGATGCTCAGAGCCTCAAGGCAGCTTTGCCCATGAAGGTAGCTCATTGACTTCCTGCAGCTGAAAGCAGCTATGCAGGGCTGGTTCACTGATTAAGTGACCTAAGAGATGTCTTCAGGCAGTGGGCACTGACATACGAGGTGACTGGTGTGGTAGTCATTCCCTCTTCCGCCAGTGCCACTGCTGCTGAGGGTCTGAGGTGGGCTGCAGAGGTGCTTCCTCTTACACACCACCTTGGAAGTGGCCTGGGTGACATGACAGGAAGTGTGTACTTTCTCTCATGCTGCTGGCAGCCCATTCAGGAAACATCTAAGGCAGTGTGCAGAAGAAGCCTTTCTGGATTAAGGAACCCAAGGAGGTGGCAACAGAGAAGGTGGGCACTTCCCCTCGAGCCACCTGGGATCCTTCCAAGGCATTCACCCAAGGGTTCCTTGGCACCTGTCTTTGGAGCCTGGCAGGGAGGAGGGCCCTGGGGCAATTCTATAGGTTGTACAATGGCTCTGTTTGAACAGTAATTTTTAACTGTTTCTGCTGTCAGCAGGTTGGAATAACAAATCTAGGCTGCAGCTCATCTACCCAGCCAAGTCCATTCAACCACATCAAAAGGTTCCATTTGCCTAATTTGATAGTACAGTCCTAAAAAGAGCTACACCCTTCGAAGCCCATTGACTTAGAAGGGTGTAACTGCGCTCAGGAGTGCACAGTAAATCACCTGTTTGAATACATTCAAGTTGCAGCTTGACTACAACATGAATTAAATGAATGGAACCATAATTGAAATTCTCCGAATAAGTATTTACATTGGAATAATCGTTAAAGACAGTGACGTCAGGAATGTGACTAGTGAATTCAGAGATAGCTCCGGCTCTGGATGTGGATTTGATATCTCATTTCAACACCAAAGAAAGAATCTAGCTGGACATTAAGCTTAGTTTACCTTGATTCCAATGGGAGTATTAAGCCTGGCCTGACATCTCTCCTATCAAAATCAATAGGACTTTAAAGTGCTTTATTTGGTCTGGATTATGTCCCGCTTGTTTTTAAATACTGCCAGGGGAGCACTGAAAATGCTTTTCATTGTTGCTAACGCTCAACCAGCTTCAAAACAAACTTGAAACCTCCACTTTTTGTCGTATATATTAGTTGTTGGCCAAGAATAATGTCTTTTGGTAAAAATTTCCTTGGATTTATTTTTGAAACTGTGGATTCTTTGTGGGTTTTAATCATTTCAGTGCTCCAGTAGACCTTGCGGAAAGGAGGGATCTTGTGCCAGCCTAGCTACTGAAGTCAATGGAATGAAGTCAATGGAATCCACTGGACTAAGCTTGGATCTGGTGATGTGGACCCAAATGCAAAAAACAACAGCGCTGGAATGTTCCCTGTTTTTCCCTCCTCTGTGAACCCTTATCTCTTAATTTTCCTCTCTGTTGTGTCCGCTGGCCGCCACCGGGGCCAGCGAGTATCCCAGAGCTTGACTCTGGGAGAACAATAGGGACTAGGCTCCTAGTCCCTCCACTGGGGAGCCAATGAGCACCGTGGCGGGAGATTCAAACCCACCAACAGGGTTCAGGGGTGTGTCCCCAAGAGTGTATATAGTTGGCCTGTCGGCCGTTAGCGGACTGGACTAAGCTTGGATCTGGTGATGTGGTCCCAAATGCAAAAAACAACAGCGCTGAAATGTTCCCTGTTTTCCCCTCCTCTGTGAACCCTTATCTCTTAACTTTCCTGCCAGTCTTTGTCCTTCATCCATGCGGCCAACCCACTACACAATACTCTCATTCATTTGTATAATATTTGGGAGCTGGAGGAGGCTCTCTAAATAGTGCAATGAGGAATACTAGAAATTATGTTTATATTACTCTTCTAGCAACATCTCAGAACCTAGACCTTCTAATTTTGGCACAGTAGTCATTAGAAGACCTCCCTTATTGCTCTTTGCCAAAAATGTTGTATTAAGTGTTGGGATACCAGAAGCTGTCCAACTCCCCTAGTTTTAACTAGGACCAGGAGAGTACCCGTTTTCTTCAGCAGTTTCTGCCACCTCAGTTAAAGAATTATGTTGTGCGTGTGTATAATGGGTGTATTGAACCTGCCTGTAAGGGAAGGATTCATTTTCAAACAGACACGTGGAAATGAAGGGTCTTTTTGCCTGTTCCAAAGTGACACATTAACTGCTAAATCGTAGGTCTATACTGAGATGGCCATTCTCTTCAGCACTCTTTCTCTATAGGTTAACAGCCCTCTGACTGAAGAGAAGTCAGAGGTTTATTTATTCCAAGTGTCAAGTGAAAACCTTGTATCCCAGTCCAAGCTCACTCATCTGTTAAGATTTTGATTTCAAACCACTCTAATAATTCCTAGAATGAGTAAAGATGAAGGAATCAGAATGATACAAAAATACTTGTATATGTAAACAAAATACTTGTATATGTAAACGAAATCATGAACAGAAAGACATATATCCTATTTTAAAATTGAAAGATAAAATACAGTCTCTGAGATTCTCACCAAAGTGTTTTCAGAAAGATTATATAGTGTCACACAACCCACATCTGAGAGATTCAGGGTATTTTGGTTGTAGCTGCCTCAGGTAGGCCCAGTGACATGAAGCCCACATAAACCATACCAAAGCCTTCCAATTTGTCACTTCTGGTGGTATGCCGTGAGCACTCCTCTGAGTTTACAAGCAATTTCTCATAGAAATATATGTGTCAAAACTGTGAACTATTAGGTCAACTTGTTTTCTGAGTATCCATCCATTTATTCAAAGTCATGTCTTCTCCAAGGATGGAACAGTAAGAACATAGCTGAGAAAGTAAAACTTGTACATGTTTTGGAACTTTGAAAACTAAAGCAAATTATCAGGCCTGCTCTTGTTCTGTCAATACTTTTAACAGACAAGAAGTCTGGGACATATGAATGTCAGATTGGTTCTACCAGTTGCTTCTTTATAGCCTCCATATATTACTATTAGAGCAACATGTTGCTTGTCTGATGGTGATGGAGTGGGCCGTTCATCTTAACAGATTGTGTTCCAGCTGTGGATGAGGTTCTTCTAACCATTAATAAGCCATTGCAGGAAGCACAGATCCTGATGCAGCCACTGCAGAGAGCTGTAATGGATGGCTGGGCACTGCACACCCTACAATGGACCACCTGGATCTCAGTGCTCCTCTGACCCCAGCTGTGCATTCTTTTATTAATTTAAAACATTTCTATGCAGCCTTTCCACCCAAGACAGGGTCTGCAGAGTGGCAAACATTTAAAACATCAAAGCAAAACATTTCAGATATTTAAAAAGCATTTAAAATACAAATGTGTAAATATAAAATTAAAACAAATAAATCATAACATAAGCACATAAAAATATAAATACATAAAAACACAGAGATAGGGAGGAGGGCTAATAAGAGGAGTAGGGTTTTATACGCCTCATTTCCCTACCTTAAGGAATCTCAAAGACACTTTCAACAGCCTTCCCTTCCTCTCCCCACAACGGTCACCTTGTTCAGTAGGTAGGGCTGAAAGAGCTCTGAGAGTTCTGTGACTGGCCCAAAGTCACCCAGCAGGCTTCATGTGGAGGAGTGGGGAATCAAACCCCATTATCCATATTAGATTCCACGGCTCTTAAGTACTACACCATGCTGGTCTAGAGTGAGGGAATGCTAAACTAAATGAAAAATTCTTCACTCACTGGCAGAAGACAACGTTAGAGGGAGACAGATGACTCTCCGTGGGGAGGGAATTCCAAAGTTTTGGCATAATGATTTAGAGGGCCCTTTCTCGGGTTGCCATCCATCTATCCTTAGATGATAGGAGCCCCTGAAACAAATCTGTGCACAAACTGCACACCTAGCTCTCTTAAACTGCAGAGATACACCCTTAGGTAGTTGTCTTCCTCCACCACTTGAGATAATTCGTGAGGATTGTAAGGGAGCAGGGGAGAATGATGTAAGCTGCTTGGTTTGCAGTTAGGAAGAAAAGCAGAGTACAAATGAATAATCTACACACAAAAATAAACACAAAGGAAAATATATGGGAAAGTGAAAATTACAGAATACAAGGGGGGAAAGGAAAATCTAGTTTCTTACTATCTAAAAATTAATGCAAACTTCAGACATCTCTCTGCCTGACAAATGGACCAGGCTTAAAAAAGAAACCCCATCAGGCTGGGCTTGGCAAAACATGACAAAGGCTTACTTCCTGCTTGCTCATATTTCTAGAGGTTGTCAGGGGTGGGGAGTTACCTTTTTTGAACCAGTCCAAAAGTAGAGGTCCCGTTCAAAACTGCCAGCAAGGGAGGATTTAGTCAATAAGACTTTTCCCCTCAGGATCCTTGAGTGTGTATCTTTGGCTCCAGAATGTACAGGCAGGCAAACTAGTCAGGGGTGCATAGAAAAGAATGAATAAGGTATCAGACTGGGGAAATATTTGATCCCCTCCCTAGGTTGACAGGACACTGTGACGGATGGCCAAGGTGAGACATCTCTCCCCACCCCTCCATCTGGAATGCAGCTGTGAGATGGAGGTTGGTGCTTTACTACAGACACCAAAATAGGACACGCCTGCTTCTTTCGTAAAACACAGTAATAATTCCTCCACAATAGGAGGATGCCACAGGGCAACAACCTTTTCTTCCTACACGCTCGTTTGGCATATTGGATTAGTATGCCTCAGAATTTGACACGTTGTAGTGATGTCTTTTTAATCCATTTCTTTGATATCCGTATCCTCTTCTTCCGCCAACTTTAGCCCAGCCTTCTTTCACTTTACAACCTGGCTAAGCTGAGGGTTGGCAACTTGCCTTCAAGCCACCAGGCCTGTCCAGTGCCAGCAGCTTCTCTTGTAGGATCTGCACTGCAGGATGCCCGAGTCTGTGTGTGAACAAAATAACACAGTTATACTGGAACAAAGTTTGAGTCCAGTGGCACCTTTAAGACCAACAAAATTTAATTCTGGGTATAAGCTTTCATGTGCACAAAAGCTTACACCCAGAATTAAACTTTGTTGGTCTTAGGGTTGCTAGGAGGGGTGTGTGTGTTCCTGGAGTGGGCGGTGACATTGCACAATGCGCTGACATCACCTAGAAGTACTGTCACTGCCAGGGGTCATTTCATAGAAAAAGAGGTGCAGGAGCTCATTAGCATAACTCACTAGCATAACTTATTTGCATATGCCACACCCCCTGACATCACCGGAAGTGTGTTAGAAGGCAACACCCACCGCTCAGGCTCCACTGGACTGTTTTGGATTGCTAGATATTGGGGGGGGGAGAACATGCAGATCTGTCCTCGCAGAGGAGGGAAAGCTTGTACCTGAATAAAACTTGGTCTTAAAGGTGCCACTGGACTGTTTTGGACCGGGGGGCCGGGGGGAGCTCTGCAACTTCCCTGGCTGCTTCTTGCTCTGACTGAAGGCTGCTGGGAGCAGGGGGCGGGGCTTGTTGCATGTGCCCGCCCCCTGGGCTCTTTACTGCCGGAGCTCCGCTCCTGCAGGAAATGACCCCTGGTCACTGCATCGGTGATGTTGGGGATGACACTCTGCTTTTGGAGCAAAATTATGGTAAAATCAGCATAAAACTATAGAGTTTTGCCCAAAACCAAAGTGCTGCCATGTGACATCCCCAATACGATGACATCACTTTCAAAAGTGCCACTGGACTCAAACGTTGTTCTGTTGCCTCAGATCAACACCTGAATCTACAGTTATACTGGGTTACGTGCAAACACAAGGCCAAATAAATGCCAGTTCCCAAAGATACTTTTCTGAAACAGAGAATATAAAGGAACTCGTAATTTCATTAGTTCCCTAAAGTCAGTTAGAGGATTATCTAAAACAATGTCAGGAAGAACGACTAAGAGTAATTATGGGGATTTGCAAGCAAAACCGACTTAATGACTGTGGTTAATGTTGTTAAATTATTAAGAGGCTCTGTACTAATGGAATGTTATTGTACTAAGGCACCTAAATGCAAAGAATGAAGCAACTGAAGATGCACCTTCATTTTGAAACCTGGCTACTTTAGGTTACTAGAGTTCAGAATTCTTCAGATGTATGTATGTAATTATATTGCCTACTTTTAAAATTCTGTCTCTTTATCCTGCTTTGGGATGCTAAGTCATGATTAGTATCCCTGTGGCTCAGTGGCGGAGCATCTGCTTGGCAGGCAGAAGGTCCCAGATTTAATCCCCTGCAATCTCCAGTTAAAAGGATCAGGTAGCAGGTGTTGTGAAAGGCTGAGACCATGAAGAGATGCTGCCAGTCTGAGTAGACAATACTTACCTTGATAGACCAATAGTTTGTTTCAGTATAAAACAGCTTCATGTGTTCATATATGTGACACTGACTTCAGGGACCACTTACCTGGCTAATGCAACCCACAGACCACCTTGAACTGCTCATGCAAGCCATGTGGCTCACTTCCCCTTCACCCTGCAAAGATGTTCCAGGCAAATGGTCCTGCATTTCCCTATAGGACTTCCTGCCCTCAAGCACAGAGAGCATCAGTCTCTGTGCCTCAATGGGCCAGCTGGGAGCAAAGGAGACTTTCCTTTTCAACAGTCAAAGATACAATAAAGCAGATGTGGGAGTGGGTGATTTTTTTTTTTTGTCTAGAGCCACTTGTTCAGAACTCTCCAAAAGCTTGGAAATCTGTATTGGTGGCAGCACTGGCAGACTTTCTGCTTGGTTGGGTCAGCAGTCCCACCTGTCTCTCCTGTGTGTTGTGGGACTCAATTACGGCCCTGCCTGTGGGAGAGAAGAGAGATGAAAGGAACTGTTGGAGCAGCAGTTGCCAAAGGCTCTGGTGGTGCAAAGTCCTCCACTGCCTCCAAAGGGACAGGAGGGGATGAGACAGGGGATTTAAGCCTAAGTATCCCAGATCTTTTGGCAACACTCTTAACTGCTATACCATGCTGTCAGTCTCCTTTGGTACACTAAGGAATGATCCCCTTTTGGACGCACGCTGAATGACGTTTAAATCACAAGCCACACAAATATAAAGAAATGACAGACAGACATTGACAGCTGGCTTCCTGAGAGCCAGGAGAAGGGGAGAGAACTCTGCAATTATTTCTCCTTGACTGGTTGACTAAAGCACATTTAGAATGTTATAGCTCCACCTGCTGTTCTGCTTCACGATATTCCTAGACATTTAGAAACAGCAGTTGGATCCTACACAATTTTTATTTCCCAAGAAAGAAAACAATCTTCTTCCTTAGGTTAAAATGGTGGCAGTATTCCTTCCGAAGATTCATAAGCAGCGAAAAACACAAACCCTGGCATGCCGTCAAGAGTAGGTAGTCATTATTGAGAAACGAGCTCTCCACTAAGAAAAACAAATACTGTTTGTAATGATTTCAGAACATAACGTTATTCTTGTTTATGTATAGAGGTTCTGCAGAGAATAGCAGGAGGAGTTCAGATTGTTACAATTAATTTTCATTTGGCAAAGCAAGTAAATGTTGCTAAGGGGAGGTTAAAAGGACACCAACAAATTGCTCTCAAGCTCAGATATATAGGTTTTCACCTAAGAAGACTTCTTTGATAAGTCCATAATTCCAGAACCAATCAGAACAAGGCTTGCCCATGTATCAGCAGCTGATTGGACAGAACCTTCCAGAGAGGGTATATAAGTGGCAGTTGAGAGAGGCTGCAGTGAAGCAGCTAGGAGGCAGTTGGAAGGCAGAAGATGTTCAGGAAGAAGAGGTAAAGAAATTGTCCAGCTGAAGCCTTGCGAGAGCTGGATGAGGCAGAGGCTGAAGGCGAGGAGGATTCATCATCAAGGAGAAGGCAGGAAAAAGAGCACAGATAACTCAGGAAGAGGCTGGAAGATCAGAAACATCTGTCTGAAGAGAAGAATGTCCCAGATGGAAAACAGTGAAGTCCTCCACCAGCATCCACAGGCAGCTGCCAGGCAGTAAGCTTACAAAGTATGGCTGGGGTGGAGGAACAGGGAAATTTGGCCTTTTTATTTTAGTAGCAAGGGTGAATATTAGAGCCTCATCTTGGTAGTAATTCTTTACAGTGGGAAAGTGGCATATACACAGGATTTCCAGTAATTTAAAAATAATGGGTTTTTTTCTATTTAAGGCTTAAGTCTTTATTTGTAGGGGACCTGGCAAACTTGGGCTGATTCTGCACAAATAGTTGCCCCAGTTTCACCCCCAGTAATAATTGTGGCAAAGCATTGTTTCCTCATTTGTTGCTGCGGGGTCTGTGTTTGGCCCAAATCTTGGGGTCTTTTCCCCTGGATTTTCCCTCACTGTCACCTTCAAGGGTTTTTTTTACTGTGGGGGTGAAGTTGGGGCATTCTAATAGGGAACTTGTGAATCACAACTCTCCTCGCTCCTCCTCGCTCCACCCCTTTAACGCCCCTCTCTGCTTCCTTCGCTCCCCTTTACTTCCCTCCCCGCAACCTCCCCCCACCTTGGCACGTCGGGTTTTTAAAAAAATTCCTGCCTGTGTTGCATTGCAATGCAATAATGGGCCATCTATGACTGGTTGACTGGTTAAATGCCCCTTTTAATCTCCATTTGCTTTTTCCGCGTTTCTGTGCGGCAATTGGCCATTTGTGTAAATGCAGTGACCTGATTGATGGTTAAAAAGATACCTTTAACATGGATGTGTGGACAAAATTTTTCTGGGGGGTGACCAAGGCGGTGTGTTCCCATTGTCAGGAAGTTGCATTCATGGTGGCATTGAGGCGTGGGCACAAGAAGATGATTGCCTCTCTACATCTCTCCCCCACCTCCCCATCCCGCCCGCAACCCCCCCAGGCAGTTTTTTTTTGTGTGGGGGGGTTCTGAGTTACATTATGACACAGTACTGTGCAATTGTTGAGTTGCATTTCATCCCATTTTCCCGGGGATTTAAATTCAAAAATTTAAGCAACCAATCGCCGGCCGGTAGCTTTGTAATGTAACCATGCATGCGCAAATTTGGGTTTTATGTGGGTGGATGCGTCACAACGCACCCACCCACGTATCCATAGATCACGCCTGTGGGCAGGTGTGTTACAATGCAACCCCGCCTCCATTCAAAAAAAAAAAAGGAGGGGAAACAGAAGGGAAGGGACCATTAGATCCGGGGCAAGGCAGCATGTGGAAATGAAACCCTGGGACAATCCCAGATCAGATTCTGTAATGCAGAAATGCCCACATATAATCGGGCCAATTAGACCCAGAGGGAAAGGAAAGTAAACCATTAGTGCGGAATCACCCCAGGTGAGGCTAGCAAACTTCGGGGGTCTTATCAGGTCATCACAGTCATACGTCTTACCAAATATGCCATTAACAGGAGGCATGCCAAATTATTAGACCCTACACCAAAGTTACATAGCCTGCAGGAGTCTCTCTAAAATAATATCGGAGGTAACTGTATCGGTCTGCAGTAAAACTGTTAAGGCACTACTGGACTCGAATCTAACTGCTCTACAATAGATCTGTTTTTGTCACAGACAGCTAATTTGCATCAAAGTTATTTCCAGGATTTTTTTACTACAGGATTTGGATTCCCTCTCAGGGCAGAATTTGCAAGGAGTGTGGCCTGTGCAAGGCTAAATCCTATCTTTAGCACTGCACAAAGTATGTAATAGCGACACCGAGACTTCCTTACTGGATCAGACCAAGGATCCATCCAGTCCAACCTTGTGTCTCCAGCAGGGGCCACCTTGGGCTTCTCCTCCAGTGACTTTTGCACTGGGCAGATGAGAAACCATGTGGCCTTCAGGCGCCATTACAAACCCATCTCTCTTTGTTTCTGGTCAGCAAATCATCCACGATCGGGTCCCCCTTCCCCTGGAGAGGCATATCTTCAGAGTGAGAGGACATCCATTTATTCCCCGAGGAATGGACTCCCTTCTGAGGGACCGTCTCCCAGTGTTATTCCCCCCTCCCGTCAGACTCTCATTCTCCACAACAGCAGCAGTGCTGTCAGGGTAGGAGTTGTGTGCCTCTGCCCAGTCCCTGGAATGGAAGTCTCATCCACAAACCTCCCTGCCTGTTTTGGCTCTTCCAAGTCAGTCACTCTGGCTCTCAAGGGAAGGGGGACTGAGAGCTTATTTCTTTGAGGGCTCTGGTTGCCAACTCTGGCTTGGGAAATTCCTGCAGCCTGGGGGCAGAGCCTGGGGAGGGGAGGGTTTTGTAGCAAAGGGAGCTTGGTGGGGAGCGGCTGTCACCACAGCAGGGATTTGTTTCTCCCGGATTCTGTGGTATACCATGCAGTCTACCTTCTGAAGCTGATGTTTGCTCTAGGGGAACTGATCTCTGTATTCTGGGGATCATTTGTAATTCCAGGCCCCTACCGAGGGCACACCTGTGAATTCAGGTGAGCAGGCAGGGAGTCATACACGTGGGACTCAGTGCAAAACTCTACAGCCTCTGCCCCCCTTGCATACCTAATCTAATCTAACTAGCTGGATGCCCAGAGATGTAAGACATGTGTCCTGCTCTCATGGTGCCAAGATGGAGAGTCTGGCAAAGGGTGTGAGAGGGAGGTGTCAAGATGGTAGGAAGGAACTTCCCTGAGAGTAGCAATTTACACTTCAAAGGGATAGCAGTAGAGAAGAAAGGAAGGATGCTCTCTGTCCTCTGCCTATCTATCTCTCTGATACTTTGATAGCCCACTCTGAAGACTGTGGCTAAGAGACAGTGCAAAGGCCTCCAGTTCCAACAATAGTGCCATGCTATGCTCCCTCCACAGCAGCCATTTTCTCCAGGGGAACGGATCTCGGTCATCTGGAGATCAACTGCAACAGCAGGAGATCTCCAGGTGCCACCTGGATATTGGCAACCTGTATAGATTCTGCCCCCCAGGCCAGGCCAGGGATGGGGGAAAGAATTCTACACTGGCACAATACATTACTCAATCACCCAGAGAGATAGGCTCTCTGAATCTAAACACAATAGCCACCAGGAATCTCTAAACTTACTCCCTCACCAACCTGAGATTAGAGATCCCCAGAATCTCAGTTGGCATGTGATCCAGACACTATTTATAAACCAAGATAAGTTTATTTAGTACAGACTTAGCACAGACTAGAAAGGATTACAAAATAACAAAAACTTATGGCTCTTGGCCCTAACTAAACATTAGAGGTATGCATAATTACCAACTTCAGGAATCCATAGTCCAAGGTTGTCCATTGTGATAAAGTCCATTAGGTCCCATCTTTGTGCAAGCATGTAGCCATGTGCTCAGCTCCAAAGCAATCCTTTGTCTCTGTTAGGAGCCACATGGTAGCATAGCATCTCAGATGGACAGACACAACAGTAGAGATCACAGGAACAGAAGAGCAAGTTCCTCTCATTGGGAATGAACAGATATAGAGCAATTCCAGTTGTCCAATTAGCCCTGGCCAGGGGCCAATTGGAGTAGACCTGGGAGTGCCCAATTGTAGAGTTACCATGGGAACAACTTCTGAATGGTCAGTTGTCTTGAAGGCCACACCCGCAGTTATGTGATTCCCCAAGCCCCAACTCCCATAGCATACGTGCTGTTTCTGGCATGCTAGCCTAGCTTCCAGCATGAGGTGTGAAGGAATGTTTTAATGGCATGGCAATAGAGGCCATCTGGACCACTGTTCCCTCTAAGCTGAGTTAGTGTGAGCTAGCTCACTGTTTTTTAGCCTCCAGCTCACACATTTTTATCTTAGCTCAGGAGGGATGGCTCCAGAGCAAACTAATTTATGCAGCTGCCAAATTACTTGCTCACAACTGTATTGCCAGTAGCTCACAAAGTAGAATTTTTGCTCACAGGACTTCACAGCTTAGAGGGAACATTGATCTGGACCCCTCTATTTGGCTTCTACAGGAAATCAAGACAGTAGGGTATAAGCAATAGACATTCCAGGGGAAACATGAAGCCTATAGAAATCAATATTTCTATACACAACCCTAGCTTCCAGTCAACTTCATGGAAGAGCCTTGGGTTTTAGAAGAGGAGCAGTCATGTTCATCTATCACAGCAAAGTAAAGTAGAAATCCAGTGGCACTTTAAAGACTGAGTTTATTCCGGCATAAGCTTTTGCAAGTCAAAAGAGTTTGCTTCCTCAGAGGTGTAGAATGTTCATCTAGTTTAGTTGCCTGGGATGAACGCTCCATGCATCTGATGAAGTCAGCTCTGACTCGCCAAAGCTCATGCTGGAACAAGACTTTGTTAGCCTTAAAGGCACCACAGGACTTCTGTTCTGGAACTGTGTGAGAGAGTTGAAAATACCCGCCGCCCCCCTATTCCTTCCACACTATTCCGCTCCCTCCCCCTTAAATCCCCAATACAAGTAGATTTCTTCAGTGGTGTCTGTGGGATCTCAGTGCACAATCATCCCCCTGCCCCAGTCAATTGCAATAGCATGTAGCATGCACCTTGGTAGCTTGGGCGGATCACTTTGTAGGAACTACACAACACAGAAACTAGTAGTAGCAGCAGCAGCAAGTCAGGCAGGAAAGCAGCAAGAGGTGCATGCTGCTTCCAAGAAGTCCTTCTGTCTAAATAACCATCTGCACAAAGAAAGGGCTGTTCTATAGCAACAAATAGTTCACTCACACTGCCATTGTTCTCTTTCAGTACTCCGTTTATTTACCTCTGAGTTTCTGCTTTGACTTAGTCTGAAATCACCTGTACATTGTCAAGCCCAAGATGGTTGAAATGCAACTATAAGTCGAGTTTCCTGCATGGTTATCCAGGAATTCAGAAATCTGGTACCCACTCATATCATGCTGCCTTTGTGTTTCTTACATTAACAGCAGAAGGGGTGGAATGCATTTTAAGTGCCACATGTGCATTTGATCTTATTTTGAGCTTACAAAAGAGATACTTCTCCAGTTAATACTTCCAAGGATGGAACTAAGTCAGGAGGAAGCCGTACAGGGGAGAAAGAAGAAGGGAGAACAAAGAACTCTTTATGCCTTTGATCCCCCCCCCCCCCAATTGATTATTCAACATATTTATACCCGCTTCTTCGGGAATGATCAAAATGGCTTACACATGTAATGAAATCCAGTCACAATAAAACAGCATTAAAATGCTAAAACAGAACACACGGCTATGGAACAACCATTAGGACTAACTAGAACTAAGGAAAGAGAACTCAGATTAGAATGCTACAGTGTTCATCCAAGCCATGTGGATTTAGCAGAACTTCAGATAAAAAGAAACGCCACATGGACTTAAGGCAAAATGTGCGACTCCTAGTAAATTTATATAATCAGGAATTTTAAACGACTGATATTTGGATGAAAGAAGGTTCTTGGCAGTTCCAGGAAGAATCCTTTCTTTTCCATAGAGGCCATTTCCTGCAAATTCAACTGCAAACTTTCCATTTGTCAAATTAAATGCTGGAGACAACAGAGCATATTACAAAATGAGGCGCTTCATCTCTTTGCTTGATTGCAGTCAGACTATAAAAGTCTGTGCCCTTGACACAGAGAGTGTTCCATCTTTCTGTGTTTATACCTCTGAGGATGCCAGTCACAGTTACTGGTGAAACGTCAGGTTCTACAATGCCAAGACCACGGCCACACATCCCGGAAAATCTACAGCGACTAATGAACTCCGGCCGTGAAAGCCTTCGACAACATATTAGACTATAAAAGCTTATTGTTCCTTTTCTTTCAAATTAGCAATGATGGGAAAGGAGTGAATTTGTCAAAATAACACTGCAGTTAGAAATCTGTAATTTCACTATGGAAAATACAGCCCTTTGGGGAGAAAACACAAACAATTCCATCTGTGCTTCCAAGTGCAGAACTTAATTTATTGCAAACATTCTTGTATTTACTGTAAATTGGCATATTTTACTATAGAAAACAACATATTGCAGTGAAGACGAAATTATCAGTTTAGTCTGATCAGATTTAATTCAAGGAGGCCTGCTACCTGAAAATGCCCTGTTTAATGGATATATTTTCTTTTTCTAGGTGTGACAAACCTTAATGTGATTTTTTTTTTAAAGTTCCCATAAAGTCCAGAACAAGGAGGTGCCAGCTGATGCAGGCCTATTATGAACAGATGTTTTCCCTCGCGTTCACTATGCATGTCCATTGGGTTTACTTTGTCATTCTGCATTGATTTTTCTCCCTTCAGCACTCAGTTCACTTTCTGGTCGCTGTTTCCCTGTGTTTCCGGAGAGTGCTTTTTTGCCGATTTCCCCCTTGTTTTGCTTCCAAGCCGAAGGTAATTGAAAAGCATACAGATTACCTCAGATCCCCCCCCCCTGCCCTTTTGCTGCCCCTCAAAAGTCACTCCCCCACCCACACTGAGGTCATTCTGCCAACCCTGCACCTTCTCCCCCCCTTCATCAGTGTCCAAGCTCCATTTTCCCCTTGCTTTTACATTTTTTTTACAAGTGGCATGAGTCTAGCAATATGAGACTATTGCTAGTCTCAGATCACTGAATTAAAAAAAATTAAATGACATGGGAAAGGTTAAAAGGAGCTGTGAGAGGTTTAGTTCCCTACTGGTATTGACTTGAAAGAGGGATTGGAGAGGATGCAAATGGCAGTGTCCCTAGTGCAAAAAAGAAAAAAAGGATATCAGTGCCTCATGCAAATAAAATAAAGGGGGGGATCGTCAGCATGGAATGAAATTGACATGAGATGGAGAGAGAGAGAGACTGGGATGGGAAGTCTAAAGTTTTGAAATATTTTTCCCTTTAATGCTTTAGTGAACAAAATTGGGGGGGGGGACGTTTTGGCAGTTCCTGGAAGCCTAACATTAAAATGGAAGCTGAGCCACATGGCCCTCCTGCAAACCGCTGAGTTTAAGAATAGTTTGGGATTGATCCATTTGGAGGACAGGGTGCAGTCCACACAGGACAGCCTCTAAAAAACTGCCAAGATCATGACCAGTGTGCCGGATCGAATTAGAGAATCACAAAGAGAAAACCAGCAAATATGCAAGGAAGGACAGAAAATTAGTGTTACTATGTAGCTGTGCTAGAGGATCAGTGAAAATACAAGACTAAAAAAGCTCTCCAGAGCTTCTGCCGGAGGGCTTCTCCCCAATACAAATTGCAGTCCCGTGCAAAGCATGGTGGAGTTGCAGCCGACTTTGCACAGGTGCGCATGCACACACACATTGCCAACAATCACAGCTTGAAATGCCAGTGTCAGTGGATTCTACTGTGCATTCTGTACAATTAACATGTCTCTCCATATTATTAGATCATGTGACTCTTTCCCATTTTTCACAATGGCCGATAACACAATGGAGAATCCCCCCATTCTCAGCAGTATGGAAAACGGGGCTTTGCTTGTCACTTTTTAAAAAAAGTCTTTAAATTTTTTTTTCAAAAGCTTGTCACTTAAAAAAAAAAAAAAAGGCTGGTCCTGCATTCCTTTCTGTTCCCTTTCCCTGAACTATGAGTATCTAAATGGAAGGTGCTTGCTGGACGCTATTGTGCAGCTGTGATAGGGCAATTGTGTAATTTTTTAAAAAAAACTTTGGATGCCACCCCCCAGACATCACAAGTGACATTCCTCCCTGATTTAGAAAAGTGTGTTTTTTATTGTAGCTGCAGAATAAATACACAAGAGGGAGAAGAATGGTGCATAAGGAGGGCACAGAATCCAAAGTCAAGAATAAAGGCTTACTACTCTGAAAACCTGCAGGAAGATGTGGGTGTGAAATGGGCCTCAATGAAATGGAGTAACTCCCGTATTATCTTTTCTGGACTCATCAGGACCTTCAGCTGGTATCCTATGGGTGGGGTGGGGGAAACAAGCACTGAAGAGTGGCATAGATTGCCTCCAACCCTCTCTCATAACCATTGAGGATGGCCGATGTTAAGGTATGAAGAAAGGCGGGGTATAAATGAAGTGCATAAATAATAAATAAAGCTGAAGATGGGAGGCAGATAAAAGGTAGGTTGTGAATGGCTGAGAAGGAGGCAGGGAAAGGGGAGAGGAAATAGTGTGGGGAGGGGGATACAGGGAACGTGAGATGCTACCTCATCAGTCCTTGTGGGTTCCCAAGAGGCCAGTGGACCTGCCTAGGGGCCACACAACTGGGCCATAGCTTTCCTAGGTAAAGGCTGGGGGGGGGAGGGCTTAAGACAGAGGGGCAGATAAATGTAGATTGTCTGTTGGAGGTTCAGGAGATAGGGTTTCCAACTCCAGATTACAAAATTCCTGGAGATTTGGGGGCTGGAGCCTGTGGAGGGAGGGGAACCTCAAAAGGGTATAATGCAATGGAGTCCACCCTCCAAAGCAGGCTCCCCAAATCTCACCCTTCCAAGGCTCCACTTCCAAATCTCCAGGAATTTACCAGCCTGGAGGTGGCAACCTTAAAATGAACTAATATCTGTGGTTGGGACTCTGAGATCTGTTGTGATGACAGGATATCTCCAGGCCCACCTGGAGTCTGGCAACCCTAAAAGGAGAGGAGGAACAGGAAAAGGGGAGAGGCTATGGGGGCTTTCAAGAAAGGGGAAAAGACAATAGAGGAAGAGATGAGGTGCTCCTCCTGTGAATCCTTGCAGGATTCCACTTGTAGTGTTCTAACCTGGAAGCTCACACAGCATGTGTCCATGCCAGCCTCTGCCAGAAACACTACCTGCCATTTTATTTGAGCACACACACAAAAGTGCCTTATACTGAATCAGGCCATTAGTCTGTCAAGGTCAGTAGCATCTACTCTGACTGGCAGCAGTTCTTCAGGGTCTTGAACAGAAGTCGTTCACATCATCTACTGCCTGATCTTTTAAGTGGAAATGCTGGAGATTGAACCTGGGACCTTCTGCAAGCAAGGCAGATTGTCGCTTGGTACTGAGCCATGTCCCCTACCAATTTTTAAGGCATTCCTATGCTTTTTTCCCTCCCCCATTTTTACCCATCTTCCTGTGTAATTTAGTGTCTCACTTGCAGTAGTGCCAGAATCGAGTGTCAGGGAGTCATCACCCTGCTTTTTGTATTCAACAACAGCAGTGTGCCAGTGTGTTTTAGGGTTGCCAGCTCTGGGTTGGGAAATTCCTAGAGATTTCGGGGTGGAGCCTTTGGAGTAGGGAAGGGACCTCATTGAGCTGTAATGCCATAAACACCATCCTCCAGTGAAGCCATTTTCTCCAGAGGACTGAATTCTGTAACCTGAAGATCACTGTAATTTCAGGAGATCTCTGGGACCCACCCATTGGTTCAAAACTGTATTTGTGATGTACTCTTCCTTTATGTCTTACTTTCCTCAGTTTATATTTCCTGTTTCCTGCTCTTGACTCTCAGTGAAGTTAAAGTGATAAACTTAACCTTGGCTTCTTCTTCAGTGTTGTGAGTTCTGAGGCAATAATTTCTACCCCAATGGGCCACATCTACGACATGTTTAACTAGAAATGATAGCAGAACCAAAACCTGAGATGGGTCTGTCCTATCACTTGCAGTTCTCTTAAAACTATTCACTTGTCCCCCAGCTTCTGATTCAGTCAGTCTTTCACAATGTTCTGCACATACACAATTTAAATGTGTAAAGTCATACAGCCAATGGCTGAAATGGAAAAAAAAAATGAGGCATGATGTTCTGAAAGGCAAATCTGGCTTTGATTTGTGGAATGTCGAATGAAAGATGAAGTGTGGCTCCAGTCCCTGACTAAAGAGGTCAGGCCCCCCAAAATGTTTTTGGAATGCAGTTGTGATTCATCATCCCTCGGCCATTGTTCAGAAACGGAGGTCAACAAGGCCAAAGCAAAGCTGCCTAATGAACCGAAGCTGAACGGGGCTTGCCGTCACACAAGTGCTGCCAAGTGCTGCCGTTCAAGAGCAGGTCTGTCAGGGCCACAGGCAGAGGCCAGCCATAAATTAGGTGGGTGCTCCCAGTTGGGGAGGCTTTGATATTTGAGTAGGAACTTTCCCTGTCCAGCTTCTGGCCCTGATCAAGGTTCCCAGAAGTGAAGCACCAACCTTGATGGGGGAAGGAGTGGGGGGAAAGCATGGGACAGGAGAGTAGGAGCTTCAGGGTTCTCTCCTGCACTATTTTCACCAGTGGAACTAGCTGTGAGGGGCACAGTTTGAGAGGAGACTGAAGCCGTTCCTCCCCTTCACAGGAGGAGGAGGAGGAGGAGATTGGATTTATACCCCACCCTTCACTAACTGAAGGAGTCTCAGAGTGGTTTACAATCCCTTTCCTTTCCCCTCCCCACAACAGACACCCTGTGAGGTAGGTGGGGCTGAAAGAGCTCTGAGAGAAGTGCCCTTGAGAGAACAGCTCTGAAAGAACTTATGACTGACCCCAGGTCACACCAGTAGCTTCATGTGGAAGAGTGAGGAATGAAACTTGGTCCTCCCAGATTAGAGCCCGCGCTCCTAACCTCTACACTGAACTGGCTCTCTGGAGCTGAATGGCACAACAGAGGACTTTTGAGGTAAGTATAAGGCAGCTTCATGTGTTCTGACCCTGTCCTATTGCACAAGCTTGTTCACCAGAACAGCTTGTTGGGTTTTAAAAACAACTTACATATTACTTGCATAAAACTCTGGTCTCCTTCTCAATAACCAGGGAAAATGGCACATTCCAGGGGCCAGAGCAAATTTCATTGGTTGCATGTGAAGCTGCTTTATATTGAATCTGAACATTGGTCGATCAAGGTCAGTACAGTCTACTCAGATGGACAGTGGCTCTCCACACTCTTAAGTGACTTTCACATCACCTACTGCCTGGTCCCTTTTAACTGGAGATGCCGGGGACTGAACCTGGGACCTTCAGCGTGCAAAACAAAGACTCTTCCACTTAGCCACAATCACTCCCTTATACTAAGCAACCCTACAGTTACAGAATACATCAACCTCATGGGGCTGCTGTGAGGATAATTTTGAGAAAACCTCACACGTGCAGCTAGAAAAACAGGGTGATATACACATGGAATCCATTAAAATGATGGAATAGCAATGCACAAGGGAGGCAAAAAGCATGACTGTTTTTTTAACTTCTTTAAAAAGCCAGCACTGTATTACTGCTAGAGGAACACTAAAGTATGGCATTAGTATAGCAGGGGAGTGCACAGTCACCAAGGTCACAAATACAAGAACCAGTTGTGTGTGGTTGTTTTTAAATGCCACATATTTATTACTTTTTGGATTCTCAAAATACTTTCTGATTTCCCCCCCTTCTGTAAATAGTGCTACACCAAAGGCTGACAACTATTTGGAGGAAGATGAAAGCTTCAGCAATAAAGAGATATTTCAACATAGTATATAAATTATGCTTTTGATACTGTTTCTTTTCAATAATTAAAAAAGCATTAAAATATATGGCATGAACATGGGGGTGTGGGGAGCTGTGCAACTGGTTATGGGTCATTGCACTGGCACTAGCCAATAGGTGCCTATGATAATTTCATAGCCATATTCCACAGAGGTCACACAATTTAAAAGGATGTGCCTGCTGGAGAAAGAATAATATTTTGGAGTGGTGAGATAGTCAGAAATCCCTCCAACTGGAGCATTATCTTGAAGGAGGCCACTTAGATACCTGTGCAACTACTGAGAAAGAACTGCACAATCATTTGACTAGAGGCAGATTGTCTGTGGGAAAATCATTCAGTATTGCTGTTACCATTACTCTAAATTGCTATCAGTAACAACAATATCAAAAGAGAGCTAACTGCATACAACTTTTTGCAGAAGACCCTGGCCACATCCATGTAGAAACGGGGATGTTAAGACCAAAAGATCCTTACATCACATGCAATTTATTAGCTCCTTTAAATTGGGTGAGCCACTGGATGACTCAAAGCCACATGTAACAAAAATGCAATGACATGTGGCAATCTATGGTAAGCTGCAGGCCTGGTTTCTTTCAAACTAGATAAGAGATTTGTTATCCTCTTTCAAATTCTACCCATGGCGTCTAACTTCTGGCTTCTGCAGGATATGTTTCGCTCCAGTTTGACTGGATTCATTGCCTCTCCTCATCTGGCTGATCTTCCCTGTTGATTTAGATGCTTGCTGCATAAAGGTTTAGATGGACTTAAGACTACCTGTAACACAAACCCATGGATTAATTCAATTCAGTGTGTTAACATGACTGTCTGAACATGGTCCACTCCTGTTAAATACTGGGTTCTAGATGCATTACTGTGAACAGCGATACTTTATTAAGTGACTGGGGAAAAGGCCCGTTGTGGAAATAAATACAACGACCTCTAGAAAGAGGCTCTGGGCGGGTGCCCCGGCCTTGGACACTCAGTGTCAATTTGTGTGGCGACCTCAGCAGGGTATAATGACACTGAGTCCACCATTTTCTCCAGAGGAACTGATCTCTGCTACCTAAAGAACAGTTGTAATTTTGAGTGATCTCCAGCCCTCACCTGGAGATTGGCAATGATGGTTCCCCAGAAGGGAATAGTTGGTTTGGAGGGTGGAGTCTATGGCTTTGTACCTGTTCGAGGTCCCACGCCTCCTGAAACCTCACCCTCTCCAGGCTCCATCCCTCACATCTCCAGGAATTTCCCACCTGGAGTTGGCAACCCTATCTTCTTTCCAGCCAATCATCAACCTACCTTTATTTCCCCCTCACTCTTCAGCTTTCCACCCCCCCACACACCTGCAGCCTCTCCCATTCTCTGAAGCCCTGACTGCTGTGTCACATTGGCTGTCATACGGGGGCCACCTCAGCAGCATATAAGGATACAGAGCCCACCATTTTCTCCAGGGGAACTGATCGCTGCCATCTGGAAAGCAGTTGTAATTCTGAGTGATCTCCAGCCCTCACCTGGAGATTGGACACATTTTACCTCAGAACAGCAAAACTGTTTAGAATGTTAGAGGCAAAAGCCAATCAAGTCGAATATGCAAACGACCTCTGTGTTCCGAGGCAGAGGCCAATGAGGCTGCATATGCAAATAACCTCTATGTTCTGATTGGCTATGGGAGGGGGAGAGGATTAGCAAAATGTTTAGAATGCTGGAGGCAGGACTCAGGCAAAGCAGCCAGTGGATAGGGAGACCCTCTGAATGACAGATCAGAGAGCGAACTGATTTTGGAGCGTGTGGAATGTTCTAGAGAAGTGCCACCACCATTCGGCTTTTATTTATAAGGGAGATTTCAGGAACCCTACAAGACAAACTCTAGGGCTGCTACCCTATTTAAATAGCATGCAAGCACCACACCTAAACACACCCCACTCACAACGATAGGCTATTTACATAACACCACTTCCCCATTGGTCTCCTCCAGAATTCTGGCAAGCTATTGTTCCGGAGCAACAAGCTCAGCCAGTCTCGGATACTAACTCAGGGATGACCCATGCTCAGTATACAACAACTCCCCTAACTGAGGTTAGTTAGGGTCCGTCAAACCAGTATCTGAACCTATGATGTGAAGTTGGTTTATTAATTCTGCTGTTAGTCTGTGATGTATGAATGCAGAATCCTACCGAATCCTGGCTTGTTTCCTGGCAACCCCTTCCTTGCTGTACAGAGTGAAGGAGGTGAAACCAGCATTTGCTGAGGCAAACCAGGATCTGAGTGGCCATCTGTAAGTCAAATCTTGGTTTCACAAAGTGAATACAAAAACAAGCCACAGTTTCACATTATTATATCTGAACTAAGCCTTTGTAGTTGACTACCATATCTCCAGATTATTTCCACAGATAAAGAATCCCTATTGGCTCATTGTTACATCAGTTTTCATGTAGCAATTTGAGTCTGATGTGCCAAATTCTGGTCTTGTCACATCCTTGACATCAATTTCTCAACAGATCTTTCAGAAAGTAACAAGGTGTGCCCTCACAAAGCCAGGTATTCAGATGGCGTTGCCGTAATAAAACAGAAAGCCACTCGTGTGGAAAGGTTGCATAAACAAGGCCTGTCTTAAATCTCTGCTTAGCGAGACCTAACTAGGAACTCTTCACAGGTACTCACTGTGATTATGATGACACGGTCAATTTTCCTATCTGAAAACAAATATAAAGAAAGATGCTAGGTGCTTCCGCTCCGCAATTTAAACTCCAGTCTTATATTTACTCCTTAATCATTAGGTATGTCAAAGGATGAAAGCTATTACGGGTGTGTATTTATGGGACCTGGTAAGCTAAATGATGGTAAATGAGGATTGTTGATTTATGGGCTCCAGACCAAACACCGGCTGCCTCCATTTCCCCTCAGATTTGAAATGTACACGATCCAGCTCCGGTCCTGCGCTGATCCACATCTGTCTGGGAAGCCCTTCTGAAGTTCTC
Organism: Gekko japonicus; assembly: GCF_001447785.1. Lineage (NCBI taxonomy): Eukaryota > Metazoa > Chordata > Lepidosauria > Squamata > Gekkonidae > Gekko > Gekko japonicus. Next base: position 298,605 of record NW_015172575.1, read on the forward strand.
ATTGAATATTATACTCGCAGTCGCTGCATCCTCAGGCCAGCAGCTGTTTTTATCCCCTGTCATGGGCATTCATTTAGGCACTCTCTGACCAAGAAGTCAGACTTAGCTGGCCTTCCCCCATTGCCCTCCCCTCTACAGCCCCTCAGTCCCATTATAGAGAACAGCCTGTTCCTCTTTCATGCATGTTTGTTCTCAAGAAACATGTTATTCCTTCTCTGTAAAAACCACACAAAAATCATAATACCAGAAGTGACCTGCTGCAACTCAGCCTGCTGACCTATAAGCTCATTTTCTCTGCAAATAAACCAACATCTACACACATCTGAAGAGACACGTGGGCCTCCCCATATGTGCAGTAACCATTTTGTCTGCAAGGGACAACAAGCATATTTTCAAGCTCAGCACAAATGCCCATAAACCCTTTGGAATTTTGCAAACTGTTTGGGCTAGATTTTCATTTCTGGTCATTTAAATCAACAATGCACTGCAATAATATTGCAAAATCAGTGGAATTGCTCTAGATTTTGACACATAGCTGAGTGTTTTTGGATTTTACTCTTCCTCTGTTCCTCGCCAAGAGAAATTAAAACTATGTCGTTTGATTCTCTCGCATCTGTGTCTGGATGCCAGGAAGATCTAACTGGCAGCAGAACTCAGAGGAATTTTTCTTGGGCTCATTAAAATAATTAGTTTGATAAATGAGAAAAGCAAAGAAAAAAAAAGTGCACACCTTGGCAATGTTGACTGTCTAAGTCTGCCGGCTGACCTTGCTGAGTGTGTCAGCTCAGAAGAGGGGATTTCATAATTAACTCGCCCCCCTGCCAATTGCTGCAGCAGAATGCAAACTGCTGTAGGAACAATGCAGACCCAAATCAAGGATATTAAAAAAATGTTCGTTGGGAGAAAATATGGCATGTGCTTCACTCTTCCACTAAAACTGAAAAGTGCTTTGGCGGGATCGTAAACAGTCTTTAAAAAATAAAAGCTTCCCCATGCAAAGACACCAGTAATAAACTAGCAGTCAACCCATTCCTAAATAAATGTTGCTGATTAATTTCTTTTTAGTAGCAAAGCAGCAGCGTAAGTATATTCTGAGCCCAAGTTCCACCTAGAATGTAGTGGTTGCAGATCTAGATTTCAAGGTTCACCGACTCCTTAGGCATTTTCATTTCTACAGTGTGTGCTGCCTTAGAGGGTCACATGCTGTACGCCTGACCAGTGCCAAATCATAATGTTAAATTATCTGGGTTTTTCAGCATGATCATATTTCTAATTAGTTGCATACCGTTAGCATGCCTTTTACAAAGGTTCACTTCTTTTTTTGGGGGGGTCATCAGAAATGGGACCTTCTTCCAAGGACCCCAGGGCAACATGCATCATCCCCCTTCCTCTGTTTTATCCCTGTGAGGTAGATGAGGCTGAGAGAGCATGTGACAGCACCTAATCCAGCCAGCTACCATGGAAGAGTGGGGATTTGAACCTGGGTCCTGCACATCCTCATCTGTAACCATTACACTGTGCTGGAGCTTTAAAACAGCATCAGTCCTTTTTTTCTTTTTTTTTGTCAAGTCACAGCTGACTTATGGTGACCCTTCATGGGGTTTTCAAGACAAGAGATGTTCAAGGGTGGTTTGCCATTGCCTGCCTCTGCACAGTGACCTTGGACTTCCTTGGTGTTCTTCCATCCAAGTACTAGCCAGTGCCATCCCTGATAGCTTCTGAGATCTGGCAAGATCAGGCTAGCATGAGCTATGCAGGTCAGTGCAGTCCCCCCAATAGCAGAAGCATATTTCACGATATGCTGAATTACACACTTTGTCTTTTAGACAAAATGGCAATCATGCATCAGGGAGCGTGTTCTCCCCATACATGTGGTGAAATGTAATGACTGAAAAGAGATAGCATTATGTCCGGTTTGGCCCTCTGATTCACCATCTCTGGACACCAAAATGGTTTCCTTCAGCTCTTGCTGAGGCAGGTGGTGCCTGACCTTCTCTCATGGCCGTTCTCGATTGCCTGGTAATCAGCTCTCATTAGTGGCCCAGACATGAAGCAGGACAGCATATGGCTCATACTAAAGCCATAAAAACGTGCTCAGATAAAGTATCCTGAAACAGCAGGGCACTGAAGGAGAACAGAGTATCCATGCTTCTTTTCAAAACAGAAAATAAGATAAAAACAGAAGCATATTTTTGCTAATGAAGTACGGATTCCAGTGCTGTGATAGCAAACTGGCAAGGTGCCTGGACACGAAGGACACGCTCCACATCGCACTTACAGTATACACTGATGCACTTGGAAGAAAAATGGCATTTTCTCAGCCAACAAAAGAATGTGTTTGAACCCACAAGAGAGGAGCCACATGGAAGGAAGAGGGCACAGATTCTTATGCATCAAACGAGTGACAACTGCACATTGACAACTGCATGTGAAAAAAATAAGATGACTTAGACTGGTCCAAAGATTTAAAGCAAAGCCTGGTGATAGTTTTGTCTCAGCAGAGACACCAGACGAGGGCTGAACACATTTGATAGGTTGGAAGGGTAATGTAAGCATTACGAGCCTAGCAGGGCTGGCCAGGGAAGGCACAAACAGAAGCTGTATACCTACAAGAGAATCAAGATCCGTGGAAGTAAATTTGTAAGAAGCAGAGATGTATGATTGTTGCTGTTGTGCCCTGCTTTGAACTATACTGCCATGAAAGCTGGGTAACCTTGGGCCAGTCACTCTCTCAGCCTCACAGTGCAGTTGCAAGGGTAAAATGAAAGAGGGGAGAACCATGCAGACCACCTTAAAAAGCTTGGAGGAAGGGAACAATAAAAATGTGATGCTCCAGTTTGCTCAGCAACAGTTCAAAGGCAGAGGAGAAGTAGGACCTGGAGTTATCCTGGGATTCCAATTGATCTCCAAACTACAGATTAGTTCTCCTGGAGGAAATAGCAACTTCAGAACATGGACTCTATGACATCACATCCCTGCTATTATTTCCCCTCTGATTTCAGTTTTCCATCTCCTCCCCCCTCCCTCCTGGAGATCAGTTGTAATCCTGAGTGATATACAGCCCTCACCTGGAGATTGGCAACAGTGTTCCTCAGGAGGGAATGGCTGGTTGGGAGAGTGGAGTCTATGGCATTGTACCTGTCTAAGGTCCCACCCCCTCCTCAAACCTCACCATTTTCTCCAGGGGAACTGATCTCTGCCATCTGGAGAGCAGTTGTAATTCTGAGTGATCTCCAGACCTCACCTGGATATTGGCAACAATGGTTTCCCAGGAGGAAAAGTACAATCTTTCTTTGCAATGGGGACCAAAGCAGCTTACATCATTCTCCTCTCCCCCTTTTGACTTGCACAACAACCCTGTGATGTAGGTTAGGCTGAAAGTCTGCGGCTGGTCCTAAATCACCCTCTCAGCTTCCACAGCAAGAACCTAGGTCTGGCACACCCCGCTTTGAAATGCTAACTGCTATGCCACACTGGCTGTGGTATCGCCTGGTATCATAACTGAACTCCAGACAACAGATCTCTCTCTCCCCTTGGAGAAAATAACTGCTTTGGAGGATGGGCTCTATGGCATTCTGTTCAGCTGAGGACACTCCCCTCCCTAAACTCTGGCTTCCATAGACTCTACCATAAAATCTCCAGGAATTTCTCAACCTGGAGCTGGCAACCCTAGTCAGGACTGGCCCCAATGAGTTTTCTCCCAAAGGCCAAAATAGGCGTGGAAAGGGTCTCCCCCTGGCTTTTACTAAGCTTGGTTGCCTAGCAATAGGCACTGAAGGGAAAGTAAGGTTGCCAGCTCTGAGTTGGGAAATACCTGGAGAATTTTTTGGGGGGGTGGATCCTGTGGAGGGCAGCATTTGGAGAGCAGAAGGACTCAGCAGGGTAAAATGCCATAGGGTCTACCCTCCAAATCAGCTATTTTCTCCACGGGAACTGATCTCTGTCATCTGGAGATCAATTGTAACAGTGGGAGATCTCCTGGTCCGACCTGGAGACTGGCAACTCTAGGGGAAAGTCAGCCGCACAGCAGGAGGTTGAATAGAATGGTTTGATGGCTGCTGGCCCACCTCAGTAGCCAGCCAGCCATGGCGGAGCCAAGCAGGAGAGACAGCTGTTTTGGCAGTTATTCTGACAGGAACAGTGGCTGAGGAGGCAGTGGGCAGGGAAAAGGAGCGGATCCATCACCCACCCAGTGGCACGCGATTACTCTTGAGTGGCAGTTGATGGGCCAATGGCTGATGGAGCACACAGCACAGCCAATGGGAGAGCTGGAAATGGCCAACAGGTCAAGAGAATACACAGCTGTCCTCCAACACCTACTTCAGGTTCTTCCACCCAGACTCTACCAGGAGACAAATGGCCTCATCCTCAAACATTAATTCTTCCTTACCTGTACAATCCTTTTATGTACACTTTACCACACACACAAATCGGCCACCACCACTGATTCCAGTTAACCAATATGAAGATGTGGCCTATGCAGTGTTCCTGCTTTGTGAGGACAGATGTATCTCACAGTTTCAGATTTTATTGTGATGGTTGGTCAAATTATCATAATAAAGAATGAACAAACAATTTTGTAATAGCCCTGCTTTGGGCCCAAAACCATTCTTAATCATTTTGAAACTGAGAATGTTTATTCGCCTACATTACTACAAATTAGTCTACTTGCAGGATACATTGGCTTGTTCATTGTTCTGTCCATTGAACTTTATTGACGTAGGCAGTCCTCCGTTTTTTGTGACATCTGCAAAATGCTGGGACAGTGCAAAAGGAAAGGAGAATCTTTCCTTTTGGAAATCCATGCCCCAAAATTCTTAATTGCTCTGAACTTTCTCAGAAGATTATTGTGTTTTGTTTCCAATATAAATTTTATTAATAATCTCTCCACTGTCAGATGCCATAATTAATCATGCTGTACACCTGCATTTGGATTTCAGGATAATTCTAGCACGATAAATTAGAGTTTCTAAACCCACCCACACCCCATCTATAAGTAGGTTGTGATCTGAGGGCTTTTTTTGTGTGTGCGTGCCATCTAAGCTTCTACGGATTCCAGACACCAGACAATATGTGCAATCTGGGAGTGTTCCCAGATCTGTTTAGTGTTTAGGTAGATGGTAGACATCCCATATAAATTACAAGGCTTTTCCTCCTCCTTCCCCTGTCGATGCTGAAAACTTTCTCCTCTGTTCCCTGCTGCCCTTAAACATTTCAGCAGGTGCAGAAATGAAGGGCTTGGAACAAGTTTGTGGGGAGTGCAGACATAAAATGTCAGGAGCAGAGCAGCTGGAGATGGCCACTCCAGCAGGGGCAACCCCTAGAGATTTGGGGGCGGTGCCCAGGGAGGGAGCTCAGCACGGATGGACTTCCATAGAGTCTTGCCTCTGAAGCGCTCAGAGTTGCCAAATACCTAGAGATTTGGGTGTGTGTGTGTGATGGTGTGTTAAGGAATGCGATTGATATTTGCTTTATGGACTATGTTTATTGCTACACACACAATGGACTGTACACACACACCCATAGGCTCAAAGAAAGCTGTACAAGTCACCTGTTGTGATACTACACAAAGAAGGTGTCTGCATAAGCCTTGCACGTGAATGAGGTTTCAGCTACACAGTATTAGCCTGGTGAAGGAGCACACATCTCCATTATTGTCAGCAAAACAACAACTTGAGCAGAGACAGCCCCCATTGCTGAATGAGTCGGGATCACGTACAACACATCCATGCTTTGTTCTACATTGGTATTTCCTGCCAAATGGACATTTGTTTCACAAAGGGAATGGCCAAGCTTCATTTACATTTCAAGGATGCATCTTGACGCCAAGGTTTCACACCTGACCAGATGGCCCTCTTTGAGTAAGGTTTAGATTTCAATATTCACCATTCCTTATAGGCAACCTCCCACTCCTATAGGCAACCAATAGGATTGTTTTTGGGACGGACTAATAGGTAGGTGGGTCATTCTTCATTGGGATCACCAAGCTGTGAATACAGACAAGTATCACCCATCATCAACCTTGCTTGCTAATGCAAAAGTGCTTATTTTACTACTGTATTTTTAAGGAACTTGATTGAATATGTGCGTGCATCAGTATTGTTTGTGTGTGATATATTTTCTTAAGTAAAAGACATTTATTTTAACCACACCAGCTTCGACTCCCTCTCTGGTAACCTTCAGTGGGAACAGGACCTTGGTAAATATTGGCAAGAACCCATCTAAATTGCCAATTGCTGTAAATAAAGCAATTTGGCTAACAGGTGGAAGGCACCTGAGGAGGGCAGGGACCCATGCAATAACTCATGCAAGTAGCTTGCAGTTCAGCACAGCATGGAGGTCTGGGTTTTGTGGGGTTCAAGCTAAGCAGTAGTGCACTGGTTATGTAAACTGGCTGAGCCAACAAGGCTCTTTGCTCTGTGCAGGATTTTAATACGTTGAAGGGGGAGAAGTTCTACTTGTTCTTAGGCTTCGTCCAGTTACAGTAAGTTCCACTTTGTCTTAGGCTTCGTCCAGTTACAGTTTGACTCCAGACTACAGAGATCAGTTCCTCTGGAGAAAATGGATGCTTTGGAGGGTGGACAGTGGACTCTATGGCATGGTACCCCACTGAGGTCCCTGTCCAATATTCCAGCAGTTGCAGATGAGTGCAATCGTGTCCATCCTTTGGCCTTGACTTGTGTCACACCTTCCCAAAAGATTGCCTCCCCTTGGCTCAAACGGCTGGGTTTGGCCTTGATTTACAACCCCCACCCCATCTCCTTTGCTGGCTCTCTCTGGTCTTTGATTTGAGGTGGGTCTTCCCAGTTCTCTCTTCTGCCACCCCAGTTCGCACAGCCCCAGACAGGGTCCCAAGCTGAATGCAAATATCTCCTGTAGAATCCAGCTCTGGGAAATTACGTGTTAAACAGCTAAATATCTCCTGTAGAATCCAGCTCTGGGGCATTACCAGTTAAACAGCTCCAGCTAATTAGCACCAAAAAGAATTTAGCAGCAAAACACACGGGGAAACCAGCTCCACGCAAAACTTATTTCCAGGGGTGAGAAAGCCACAGTTCATCAGAAGCTTCCCTTGGCTGGGGATGCACGCAACAGCTGCTCTAGTCATAGGCGGTGACTTTAACCTGACCTCATTTAGCCTGATATATTAACTCAGTCTTTCTTGGCTTTCTTAAGAGAGCAGTAGGATTCTTATGAGCCATGCAAGGTACACTTTATTCCACCAACTTATTTATCTGGGCAGTAGATTCCAAGAGTATTTATGGTGCAGATAACTCTGGCTTCCCAAACTGATCTTTCAACTTTCTTTCAAATAATCGCTGGAATTATCACATTAGCTCTGGAAAAACGATGCAAATGAAACTGACAGACAGAAGTCCTGAGGGCTTTAAGGAGCTTAATATTATCCTAAAAACTCATCCCTACCAAATGTTTTCAAATTGACATCACAGGCTCCTGTCCAGAATGGATTACCACTGGCACTTCCCCTTTATGCAGAGTTGGAAATGGAGATGCAAAACAACAGTTACCCAACCAGCCTGGCTTGATCTGTGTATTAAATTGAACACATTGCTTAGGTACAACTTATTAAAACAAATTGTTTCACACCCTATCACAATCTTATCTTCCCCTCTCCTCAGTTTGGATCCTGCCTTGATTTCTGCAAGTACAAGAGCCCCACCACCACACTGTTCTTGAGTCTCTCATACCCCAGAAGCAGCACTTTGGGGCGTGTTTTGGGTTGCTATGGGAGGGAGGAATGGGCAAAAATCACCCCCCTACACACAAACACTTGCACCTATAGAAATCTAGGCAGAATCCAAGCCCCTGATCAAGAAATGACCTTACTGCAAATTGAAATTAAGTAGTCAACTTTACTGTTCATAAGAACATAAGAGATGCCAATGTTGGATCAGGCCAAAGGCCCATCCAGTCCAACAGTCTGTCACACAGTGGCCAAAAATACCAGGCGCCATCAGGAGGTCCACCAGTGGGGCCAGGACATTAGAAGCCCTCCCACTGTTGACCCCCCCCAAGCACCAAGAAGACAGAGCATCACTTGCCCCAGAGCCCCTAGCTATACCTTGTGGCTAATAGCCACTGATGGACCTCTGCTCCATATGCCTATCTAATTCCCTTTTGAAGCCGTCCATGCTCGTAGCCGCCACCACCTCCTGTGGCAGTGAATTCCATGTGTGAATCACTCTTTGGGTGAAGAAGTACTTCCTTTTATCTGTTCTAACCTAATTCTAATCCGTTCCTTCTCCAGTTCTCAGATTGGCACTTAGTTGGGGGCAGTGAACAGACTGGTGAGTGTATTGCCCCATAAATCAACAAAAACTAGAACTCACTAGTCAGAAAAGCTTATGCCTGAATAAAAAATGTTAGTCTTAGTACCACAAACCTCCTTTTTCTTGTTTTGTTTTTTGCTGCAAGAGACTAACAGGGCTACCCTCTGGAATTATGGCCCCATGAAAGGCTCCCCTGACTGCAGACCACCGCAAACCACCCCATTCAGATCAGCAAAGGAACCATTAATGCTCTTTGTTCAGGTGCTACATTTTTGGCTCTCCTAGCTCATGCACCAGAAGAGCGTGCTAGACACCATCCTCTCGTTATGCATGACCATCATTTTGTGTGAACAGGACAACATACCCATTGGGGAGAGGCCACGGCTCAGTGGCAGAGCAGCTGGTTTACGTGCAAAAGGTCCCAGGTTCAATCCCCAGTGTTTCCAATTTAAAGGATGCTGTGGTAGGTGATGTGAAAGATCTGTACTGGGCTGTGGTCACACAGGCAAGCGTACCACGATTTGTTCTGCTGTAGATTTGATCGGAGATATTTTTTAGTGGGTTTAGATGATCACACATCCCTTGCCCAACTGCTTGCATTGTGCAATGATGCTCTAGGCACTGTCCAGTTAGCCGCGCTGCCAATTGGGCAGCGCAGCACAATTACAAAATAATAATGGTGAAAGCTGGGGGGGGGGGACTACTGGAAGGATGGACAGATGGCCTACTCGCAATAATTCAAAGAAATGGCTGTCCAGAATCCAGATCGGCAAAATCGCGAATCAAAGTGCAAATACCTGGAAAGTACTTGATTTTCCCAGTGTCAGAAAACTCACTAGGAAACCGGGAGGATTGCACGAGTGAGCCCACTTTGGTGCAGGAGACGGATGCAGGCGTCTGATCAGGAAATTTAAATGTGAGAGGGAATAGCGGTGAAACTCGATCAAAATGACCGTGTGACCACAACCCTAGAAGCCCTGGAGAGCTGCTGCTGTCTGCGTAGACAATGCTGATTTTGTTGGACCAATGGCCTGATTCAGTCTAAGGCACCTTTCATGTGTTCACATACTTTGAAGCTTGGGTACATGTGGATGTGCTTCTGATCATGTGTACTGAAGCTGGAAACACATGTGTGTTGCCCTATTTATACAAGATGGTAACTCCATGCAGCACACTGTCCTGACATGCAAGGTAGGAGCACCAAAAATTTACATGAATGGACTATAGAAATGAATAAAGTGGCTGCACATTTGCCATCCCCCATTGTTCTTTTCCCATAGTCAAGAACAGGAAGTAAATGAGACTCTACATTAATGCAAAGTCTAAATATTGCAACATGCCGATCTGTTAGAACATAGTGTACTTAAAAAACAAAACAAACCTAACCTTTGTGTATGTGAACTGCATTTTTACCATTAGCATCCAAATGAGCTGGTTGTCTGGCAAGAAGCTGTCTTGACCCCAGAGCCTAATTTGAGGATTTCAGCAGGTTCTTTGCTTGTGTTTGTCCTTTCTTTGCTTTAATTTTGATGCTTGAAGAAACTCTGCCCAAGACACAAAAATGTGACCTGTATAACTTTCTGAACCATGAACTGTATAACTTTCTAAACCTTGACTTGTACTTTTAACATTCCGCTACTGAGAAAAGGATGGTATGTGGAGCGTTTGCAGTGTGAAATATAGTGCCATTTTTCTGTACCTGAAAGTCTTAGCTATTATCTTTTCCTGTGACAGTCTGCTCAGACACAAAGGGTGTATAACTTTCTAAACCTTGACTTGTACTTTTAACATTCCGCTACTGAGAAAAGGATGGTATGTGGAGCGTTTGCAGTGTGAAATATAGTGCCATTTTTCTGTACCTGAAAGTCTTAGCTATTATCTTTTCCTGTGACAGTCTGCTCAGACACAAAGGG
>NW_015172575.1:309791-379061 GCF_001447785.1 Gekko japonicus
GGGGGGGGACTACTGGAAGGATGGACAGATGGCCTAATCGCAATCATTGCAAGAAATGGCTGTCCAGAATCCAGATCGGCAAAATCGCGAATCAAAGTGCAAATACCTGGAAAGTACTTCATTTTCCCAGTGTCAGAAAACTCACTAGGGAACCGGGAGGATTGCACTAGTGAGCCCACTTTGGTGCAGGAGACGGATGCAGGCGTCTGATCAGGAAATTTAAATGTGAGAGGGAATAGCGGTGAAACTCGATCAAAATGACCGTGTGACCACAACCCTAGAAGCCCTGGAGAGCTGCTGCTGTCTGCGTAGACAATGCTGATTTTGTTGGACCAATGGCCTGATTCAGTCTAAGGCACCTTTCATGTGTTCACATACTTTGAAGCTTGGGTACATGTGGATGTGCTTCTGATCATGTGTACTGAAGCTGGAAACACATGTGTGTTGCCCTATTTATACAAGATGGTAACTCCATGCAGCACACTGTCCTGACATGCAAGGTAGGAGCACCAAAAATTTACATGAATGGACTATAGAAATGAATAAAGTGGCTGCACATTTGCCATCCCCCATTGTTCTTTTCCCATAGTCAAGAACAGGAAGTAAATGAGACTCTACATTAATGCAAAGTCTGAATATTGCAACATGCCGATCTGTTAGAACATAGTGTACTTAAAAAACAAAACAAACCTAACCTTTGTGTATGTGAACTGCATTTTTACCATTAGCATCCAAATGAGCTGGTTGTCTGGCAATTTGAGGATTTCAGCAGGTTCTTTGCTTGTGTTTGTCCTTTCTTTGCTTTAATTTTGATGCTTGAAGAAACTCTGCCCAAGACACAAAAATGTGACCTGTATAACTTTCTGAACCATGAACTGTATAACTTTCTAAACCTTGACTTGTACTTTTAACATTCCGCTACTGAGAAAAGGATGGTATGTGGAGCGTTTGCAGTGTGAAATATAGTGCCATTTTTCTGTACCTGAAAGTCTTAGCTATTATCTTTTCCTGTGACAGTCTGCTCAGACACAAAGGGCGCAATGCAGAGTACACATATTTGGAAGCCAACTTTGCAGCCTGGAGCTGCAAAGGGGAAGGCAGGCCACATTTTAATAAAAACCTACACAGGCCAAAGAGTTACTTTAGACAGGCCTAGAGTTGCCATCCACCTGGACAGAAAATGCCCTCTCCTTTACAAGAGGGCCAATGGTGTACTATTAACCAGGTGATGTTACTTACCTTCATGTCAAAAAAAGCTTCAGCTGTCCATTTGCCACATGACACTTCTGTTAAAGGGGCAGGTCATTTTTTGCCCTCCAGGCAGTTGGTAACCCTATTTCTAAACAAATTTACCATGCCACACGGGAAGAGTGAGTTACTGGTATTTGAGAATACAAGCTCAAAGCCATCTTGCTCATGTGGTAAGTGAATGATTTATTATGGTCAAAGACCAGCACAAAGATAATTACAAATAATTAACAGGAACCAGCTCTTTGCACTTGCCAAGTTTACAACAATTTTAGAGTAAGGACTTAAAGCCATACTTTTATGCATTACTTCCTCTCCTTTCCTTTTAAGTGTACCTTGAAATGCACACACAGGAAAGAATGGCAGATCAACCACTAACGCAAGACCATCAAAGGGATAACCTTGCATGTGGGTGCCTTTTGAGTGATCCCAGTCTTGGACTTGGGGGAGCCCCAATCTTTAACTATCCGCGGGTACATTATTTTTTATTAAGGCTATTACTTTGTCTAAACTCTCAGTTTCTCTTTTCAAGAAATTCAACAGACTTCTAGAACTCTCTAAGATCCTGTCATATGCCACTTCTGTTTCATCCAGGATTTTATCAAGGTCCTGTTGTGCAGCATGCTTCCATTCCAGCCTTTCACACACGCACTCCAGCTGTGCTGTCAGCTTTGCAATTTCATCTTGGACCACCTTTTTCTCCTGTTCTGCTTGCCTGATCTCCCTGTTCAGTTCTTCTCTGCGCAAGCTCAGGTCTTCTAGGTATTTCACCAGCTCATTATTATACCTTTGTAGAACTGCTCCCTGATGAGTCATCCTTCTTTGCTTTCAAAGAGGAAGAGGAGGAGTCCTTTCTGACACTGACTGTGCTCTCTGCCAACTTCCTGTACTCTGTTAGCAAAGAAAAGAAACAAGAAACAAAACAATGAGGGTATCACAATTGGGAAGTTACTTTTTAAAAAGTAAAACAGTTAGATCTGAGCCCAGTAGCACCTTAGAGACAAACAAGATTTTTGGAGTATAAGATTTTGAGTGTCAAAGCTCTTCTTGTCAGTGTCATGATCTGTGCAGGACTAGGCCTCTAGGGACCTGTGTGGGAGTAGAAAGCAGACACCCTACAATCCCCATAATGCATAGCGAGGGTTGTAGCCAATCAGTTCCCAGAGATTGTGTGAGGAGATTCTGACTTAATCTGTTTGAACTGAGAAACTGTGTTCTTTGCTCTTCTGTGGTCTGGCCTCACAGAGAGCTAAACTGAGGAACTGGTCTGAGAGAAAGATCCCTCACTTCGGACAGTGAGTACAGTCAGGAGGCCTGGCAGGCTGTGGGCCTTGAAGTAGTTGCGTTAGATTTGGTTATTTTGCCTTTAAACACTGTTATATATTTTAAATATTTAAATATATGTCGCCCCAGTACAGTGTTAATAAACCATTTAATTGTTCTCTGCCTGGTCATCACACCTATGTTCTCGGCTTAAAATGGGGCATTTTGGATGGGCTTCGGAGGGGACTGGGCCTTCTCAAGGGACCCGAAGTCCACAGTGGTGGCAGCGGAAGGTGGCGACCCCCTGGGGTCATGACAGTCAGATATGAGTAGAAACAGAGATTTCTGACTCTTTGTATACCAGTCAGAAAAGTAAATCGTCTAAAAGACCATTGCACTTTCTTCAAGCTGACAGGTAAGAGATCTGGTCTATCTAAGTCATGATTTACCTGTGGAACAGAGGTATGGGCCAGAACATTTTTCAGTGCTTTTTTTTGTGTGGAAAATTTTCCATTTCCAAAGAGTCCTTGCTTCACAAAATTAGTAAAAGTTAACACAGGGGTGTCTAACTCATTTATTATGAGGGCCAGATCTGACATAAATGAGACCTTGTTGGGCCAGGCCATGTGTGTCATAAAATGTAATGCCAGGTATCAGAGATATAAACTTTCTAAAGGACACAAATGCAATGGGTTGTTTTTTACTTAAAATAAAACCATGCTTAAAACATTAGCACTCTTGCAATATTTTGTTTATTTAACAGTATCTGATAACTGACACTTCTTGCTCTGAATTATTGCATCAAAATGTCTGTGCTGTTGCAATCTTGAATATACTGTTCAGGTGTTTATCTGTAAGCTGCAAACCTATGATGATGCAGCAGCAGCAGAATTGGAAGAAGAAGCAAAAGACAGCCAGTTCCACTGCGGGCCTGATAGAAGCCCTCCGGGGGCCTAATCTGGCCCCCGAGCTGCATGTTTGACACCCCTGAGTTAACAGGTGGCAATGCTAATTATTAAACAAGCTCAGCAGTTTCAAAGTGGTAATTAATGTTTTTTCAGGTCATTACCCCTCCATTGTGTGACAGAAAACATGTATTTTTTTACTGATTTATGTGGGGGAATTAAACCATAAAAACATATAATACTTCAAACAAAAAAAGTGTTGAATCCATCTGTCAAATAAAAACCAAAGCAATTCTCCTTTATATGTCTCCTCTCACATGATGCATGATCAATCTGATACGGAACTAACAAGTTATGCAAATGATGAGGTACCCCAATAGGCTTGGTGGACCAGAGTGAATTCTGTTTTTTTAAAAGATAATTTCTACATAAAGTGTGGAATTTGTTTGAATATAAAATTTGAACTGTACTCAATGCCCCATCCCCCATCAAATATTTTAGTTCAAGTATTTGCGCTATTGGGACACAAAATTAAGATGCAGTACTTTGAAAATGTTGTTTATTAAATATAAGTCCAAATAAATACACTGTACTGGATCATACATTATTTGGGGCATCCAAAAAACTTCCCAGAACACTTTCCAAGTAATATCTTTTCAGAATATCCATATTCACTGCTATGATGTTGATACCTTGGCTTGATAAGGCTGTTATTATCACTGTGTAGGGTAAAACAAATAACACATAGTACTATCATGGCTTTTTCATGAGGTCACTATTCTCATCCTGATTCTAATCTGCATTCGAATCCATGACACTTAGAGCTGCTTCTAACATTACAGAATTCCTGTACAGAAACAGACTAAAGGCAAATGGTAGGTGCAGAATCCCATGAGGCCACATCTTGTTTTGGACTAAGTCCATGTGGTAGGGATCGTATGGGATTTGATTACAAGAAGCAGATGTGTAGACAGCCCAACACAGATCCATGCCAGCGGGCAAATGTTCTTAAGGCAACCAGTGATCTTTCTAAGGATAGCTCAAGACATAAAGCGGGAGAAGACTCCAGTCTCCGTAGCAGCCACCTGTCTTTGTTGAAAAATAAGAAGGCACAAACTAACACCCCTCACAAAATGCACATGTCCCTTGCCTAAGCAGGGTTACTACCGCTTCTTATCTGTTGCCTCCCAGGCTACTTTCCCTTTTCGGTGGGCGGAGCAGGAAATGGAGAACTCCGCCCTCTGCTTCCAAACGTCTATGCACCGTCACTGAGCTTATTCTTAGGTTTGCAGAAATATATCTTCAGTGCTTAGGTATCAGCGTGACTGTGGAGGTGTGTGCCAAAGAAAGTCCTTTTGTGCGTCAGTTTATTATGGACAGCTGTGGTTGCAAGCAAACCAGCCCAAGCGACGGGACGCTTCCGAATTCGAAACGGCTACAAGGTTGCCGCGTCGTTTCCCTTTCGTCAACGCTGCACCCACCCACTCCAGTTCGCTCTGCGAATGTGGACACCTCCGGCTCCACGTGGGGTCCCCTCCTATGGCTGTCTCTCTCAAAGGTAGCGAGGATGCACAGGAAGGCAGAGATCCCGCGGAGTAGAAGCGAAGCGACCTCAGCAAGCGCTGCTTGATACAAGCTGGGACTGCTCTGCCAAGACTGTCCCCGCCCGCCCCGACTTTTGTATCCGGTCACCTGGATTCCTTTCTCTCCAAACCCCCCACCGCCGGCTCCCGGTAATAGACGGGCCCACGTGTCTCCTCCAAGAATAGCTTCCCTACCGCCCTATTTAGACGGCGGCGGCGGCGGCGGCCTCCGATAGCGCGCCAAGTGGGGTCCCAGAAGGCGTGTCGGAGGCTCGGCGAGCCACTAGGCGCCTTCGGGGTGGAGACTGGGGAGAAGCCCTGGGAAGCTACAGCTGAGGAAGGAGCAGCCCCGCGGCAGCACTTCGCCGCCGCCAGTCTCCTCTCAGCAAAGCAGGCGCGCCTAGAAGCGGTGCTGCCCGATCCGATGCTGATCATCACCCATACCAAGTCCAGCGAGGTTTAGTCACAAACAACCGCGCAAGATCTTGTGGGTGTTTAGTCGGAAGTACGTCCCGCTGTGGGCAACGAAGTTTACCCCCCCCCCCTTACCCCAAAACGTGCATAAAAGATAGTGAACTTCGTCTTCTAGCACTCCTCCGCATCTTCTCTCAGCCTTGCTTCCAAAGACTTTCCTGGCAATGCAAGATTTTATAGCATGGCTCCTGTCTCTGCACCGCACAGAAGCAGCACTGGCGGCGGCCGCCTTCGAGTTTCCCGCCCTCACACGTCCGGGTCCCTCACGTTAGTCAATTCTTCTCACCCCGGCTCTACGGAAGAACGACGCACCCGCCGATCCCAACAGCAAGAGTCATTCCTCGGGACTAGACCCCAACCAAAAGTCTCTCAGCCAATCAGCGGTCTGGCATAATCTCGCGGCTATGCTAAACAGGGTTTACGGAAATAGTCGATGGTGGCCTCGTCCATCGTTCGCCTCCTTGCGGAAATAGTCGACCTTTTCCGAACTGGAGATAGCTATATAGCTCTGCAAAAAGGAGGGCATGCTTGTCGGAAAATACCGAACTTTCCCGAAGGTAGGATAGGTATCTCCGCATCCGTCTTGGAGAAGGAATGAAAGGGAGAAGGGTACCGGTCTAAACTTACCTCGGAAGGTTTCGGTTCTAACGGAAACGACCGATATTTCCCGAAGTAAGTGTAGCAGGATCCGAGTCGGAGAAGGCGGGTCGTAAGCCGCCCGAAAAGAGGAGGGCGGTAACTGGGCAGAACAGGGGGGAGGAGCAGCGGCGGCTTCGGCGGAAAGAGCCGACAACAGCCGACGCTAAGCGAAGGCGGCGGCGCCCGAGTTTCCCGGATGTAGTCGAACGGCGGTAGTGTTGGGAGCAGTGAGGAGGGGGGGAGGCAGGCAGGCGGGCAGGCGGCGAGCAAAGGCGGACGGCGGCGCAGGGGGAGTCGTCGCTGCGTTCCCTTCCCGCGCTCCTCCTCCACCTCAGTGTGTTGTGCGGCGGCGTCTCTCCTTCTCGCTGGTGCGGAGAGGAGATGGGCCCGTGAGCGCCGCTTCCCCACACAGCCGAGCTGCCTGAGCCGCCCCTCCTCCTCCCTCCCTCTCCTCCTCTTCCCTGTCCCCGGTCGGAGCGCTGCTTCCCCCTCCCCTCTCGGCGGCGCCCGTGGCCCGGCCGCGCCCTCCTGGTCCCCTCAGTCTCACACACAGGCCGGGCATTGATGGTAATGTATGCGAGGAAGCAAAGACTCAATGATGGGTAAATACCCCCCTCTCCTCTTCCTCCCCCCTCCCGCTCCGCCCCCCCTCTCTTCGCCCACCGAGTAGGCCCTGCCTGCGGCGGCGGCGAACACTGGAATGTGGGAGGGCGAGCACCACTACTCGAGCGCAGGCCTCGGCCGCCGCTGCAGGCCGCGCAGCAGCAACCGCTTCCTTTCCCAGGGCCCCGCGCCGGGGAGGGAGAGGAGAAACGGGCGGCGCGGGGCTCTCATCGCCGCCGCCTCGGCTGATTTCCGTTCGCTTGGGAGAGGGCCGGAACCAGGAGCGAGCGGCCGGGCAGGAAGCGAGGCCTAGGCCCGATGCGGGCCGCGGGGCCAGAGAGTATAAGTGGGGGGGTTGGATACGCATTTGTTTTCTGCCCCCCCCCCCGGCAATAAAACTGCCGTAGGGCTGAGCATTAAGTCCCTAAAAAGGTTCCCTGAAAGGCGAGGCATAACCCGGGCAGATGCTAGGCCTTGAATTATGACTGGGAAAGCCTAGTTCCTCAAACTTGAGATGATATATTTTTTTTTAAAAAAAGAATGAAACGGAGATAATAGTGAAAGAAGTGGAGGAATTTACTGACACGAAGTGTAAAAACATAGCCTGCAATTTTGCTTTGGTCCCATATTTGCCCCCGCCCCCATTTCACACCCCCCCCCCAAAAAAAACAAAAACAAAAAAACTATGCTTCTGAGAGAACCAGGGATGTAAATGGGATTGCTTGGCTCTGAATTTGTATACCTAAGTGGCTGGCTAAAAAAGCAGACTTTTGACAACTGCAAGTTACCTTCAGTTATAGTCTGCCTAATGTAAACATTCATTGTACAGAGGCTTGCAGTATGGGGAGAAGAAGGGGCAGGTGACCAAAACGGCTTACTATATGTTGTGTTCTGCATAACACAAGATAATGTTGGTGCTAAATACATGCAGAGTAACTGCAGCATGTGTGGACTGTATCCTTTTCTCCATTATCTCCTTGTTCATATTCTTACGAAATTTAAGGAGTTTTTAATAGAAACTTAATATAACAGCTAGCCTTGCTTAATGAGGCTGTTAGTTGCTTGATTAAAGCCAAAATTTAGGTATGTGTTGTGGAATAGCTTTCCAGATTAGGATAGGATTAAGGGATAGGCAGTACCCCATAGCCTGCTTAGTACTGTCAGTCCCTTTGTAAATGGTGATGTCTTGGCCTTTCATCTGATACTAGATTGAAATCTATGCTGTTTTCTGCAAGGGAAAGAACTATACTCCAGGTGTAGATCAAGGTGTTTTAGTCCCATCCTATGCAGAGTGGCATCTTTCTAAACCCGTTGAAATCCATGGGTTTAGAAGGGTGTAACTCTGCTTAGGGCATCGTTAATGCTTCTGAAAATCCTGTGAAATATGCTTAAATTGGATTTGGGATCAGCACGTTGAATCCACTAGATTACTCTGAATAAATATTCTGATCTGCAGTAGAACTTCTGTGTAATACTTTGGGGTTAGGATTGTGGAACTAGTGAAATGAGTTCAGGCGGTCTCTAGACTTGATGACTTCTAGTAGCCTTTGCATGCTGCATGGGGGGAGATATTGTAAAAACTTTGTGATATGACCTAGATTAGTATTTTATTGAGAGTTTCAGGATACTTCTAGCCTAGCTCAAGTCTCTTGCATGAGCCCAAATATCTCTGTGCCCTTAGATCATTGCTTAGAATTTACCTAAATTATAAAGGGATATAAATCTGTAGGTTAAAATTGCTTTGGTTGTAAATTCTTTCTTTGTTATTAAGATGAATTTAGGAATTTGTATTTGTCTTGTAATTTCTTGCAGGCTCTTAAATACTCATCAAAGAGTCACCCCAGTGGTGGTGATCACCGGCATGACAAGATGCGAGACACCACAGACCCTTCACCACCAAATAAAATGTTGCGGCGTTCTGATAGCCCTGAAAATAAATATGGTGACAGCACTGGCCACAGTAAAGCTAAAAGCATGCATACTCACAGAGTTAGAGAGAGAGATGGTGGTAAGTTAAATTTAACCCATTTTTGTTCAGGTTCTGCTAACCATTTACACTTATGTCAAAATAGCACCAAGGCTGAAGCATCATTTCAAGCAAGTTGGAGACTGTCAGAAGTACACTGAAAGGGATTTTTTAAATTATACTTGTGTGTTACAAATGGAAGGTCTACTGCATTTGTGACTTATATGAATAAATAAGCCACAGTTCGTTTTTTTCTTTTGCACTGTTCCGTTTCTGTTTAACGTATTTTACTTGCCTCTTAACAGAACTTAGAAAAAACCTCTGTTAAATTCAGCTGTAAGAGATATAAGTTATTACATTATAGTCTGAAAGCTGATCAGTTTCACTCAATATGTAACATAGCATAAGGCCTGCAAGACAGCTGTTCTACTAGGCCTTTGGTTGAGGGTAGCAAAGGCTGTCTACTCTGAATTGGCCTCCCCTCCCTCCTTCCTTCCTTCCTCTCCTGTCTTTTCCTTCCCCCCTCTCCTTCTCAGATTGATTTTAGAATATTTATTGCCCTCCCAAAGTAAGGAGCACCAGGTGTGTCCCTTATATACTATCTATTAGTTGCTGCTGTATTGTAGAATTGTTAATTTTAATTATGCATTGTTTTTATCAATATTGTGACCCACCCTAAGCCCTGCTATGCATGGGAGGTTGGGCTATAAATTGAATAAAGACGTTTTAAAAGTACACACAGGTTTTAGTTAACTGGTGGAAGGTGGCTCAGGTTTTTTTCTTGTTTTGTGCTTTGATACCATTGCTGAATGGATTCAAAGTAGGAAAATACCCTGAGGCTGTGTGCTTTGTAATCATTGCTGATTTGGTCTAAATTGATCGAACTATTGAGAAGGCAGAGAAACTGAATTTGGATGTTTTTTTCCAATTGCTCATAATCTGTTTGGGAGTATATAGATTCTTGTGCTCATGCGCTGTAAGCAAAGATCTGTGAACAAGGGACTATGTTTTCATGAGTAATGTTTTTGTTCTTGGCCAGATCCAAAGAGTTCCCCGCATTTGTCATACTTTAGAATTTTCATTCAGTGTAAGTAAGATAGCCCAGGCTAGCCAAATCTCATCAGATCTCAGAGGGTTCGCAGGGTTGACCCTGGCTAGTATTTGGATGGGAGATGCGGCAGCCGGCAATGGCAAATCACCTCTGAATGTCTTTTGCCTTGAGAACCTTATGGGGTTGCCATGTCAGCTGTGACTTGATGGCACTTCCCACCACCAAGTATTTAAGATACTAATTACCTTGACAAATGTTTTTTTCTTCTCACACCCAGGAAATGTGTGCTTTCTAGTTTAGAGCAGGTTTCTCGTTCCTATAAATTGTCTTTTAAAAAACCTAATCTAATCTGGGAAAAAACATTTACTAATGTACAGCTAACAAAAATGTGGTTAACTTGAAAGTGATACTTTATAAGTCAATAAAAAGTAGTTAAATGTCCTTCCTCAGTTCCTAGTAGTATTTTTTTGGGGTAAAATAAAACTATGGATTTTGGTATCTGCCTGTAGCAGTTGTACTTCTGAAAATAATTGCTACCTGTTCCATTAGACCTCACAATTCACCAAGGTTGAACGTGTAACTTGTGAATATGAAGCAAGCAGGATGGAAAACATCTTGAACCCTGTAAAGTAGTTGATTTTACTCACAATTGGGTTATGACCCACCTTATATTGGGGCATGTTTTAAAAGCCATTACAAGCTTCTAGTTTTAAAGTACTTTAAAAATGAGACAGGTGGAAATAAGTCGTAGGCCTCAACATTTTGAAGCGCCCCCCCCCATTACATTCTTCCATACTTATGTAAAACAGTGAAAAGTTTATATTCAGTATAGCATACAGAACTTACTGTTATAATGAATGTTTTATCTGCGAAGGCAAAGAAAATACTGCCATTTATCCTATGTGTGGGAGAAGCTACTGGTATTACTGAGGAATCTGGGAACGTCTTGCTGCTCTGAAATTTAGCTTGCTTCATTGGCAACTCTTTTGATGAACCTGTTTTTACTCCTTGCTAGTACATCCTCCACAGTGTGTGATGAAAGAAAACTGTGGATTGCATAGAAGCAATCTTTAGGAGTCGGGGTCTGAGATCTAGTTTGGGGTAAATGATATAATTTTTACTTTGAACTAGCAAGAATTAGCTTGAAATTCCTGCTCATCTTTGAAGCTCACAGAATGGTTTTGGGCAAGTTACTGTCAGCCAAACCTATCCTTCAGGATAGTTCGGCCATACTAATGCTTGATATGAGCTGAATTATAAATGTAATAGATTTCATTTAAGGTATGCTTTTTGATGAAATAGCACATAGAACAAAACAGGTACCTTAGGTAATAGAGACACAACTTTACATGTGCTGCAGGGCAGAAATATGTGTTGTCTGTGGGAACCCCCCCCCCCCCTTCTTATGAGTCTGCATTTGTGCTTTGGCACAGTTAATTTTTTTCACAAATTGTCATGAAGCTCACACCCTGCCACAGATTTTGTTAAAGGTGCTATTGGACTCTCGCTCTTTTCTGCTACTGCAGACAGACTAACAGGGCTACCCATCTTGATCTATCTGTCATAATTATACTTAGGTCTAATAGAATATTTGCTTAATTTATCTTTTCTATTGACTTAGTTGTTCTAGTAAATTAGCAGATTATTTTTATAGTGAAACTATTTCCAGGATTCCTTGTGTTTTGAAATTCCAGACTACATTTTAAATATTATAACAGGCAACCTTTATTCCCTTCTGTAGCAGCTGTGATGCAGAACTCTGCTGTGCAAGGGAGCTGCAGTGGCATCTTGAATGGAACACAGCTGCTCATGCTCCACCTGTGCCTCAAACTCTGCTGCTGTGCCAGTGCAATTATAGTGCTAAGTGAATAGATTGTAGCTGAAACCTTAAGAGTTCAGGGGTTGGCAACCATTTTGATCCAAGTGCTGGAAAAATGAAGTTTCTACCTGTAAAGTTGTTAGTGTGCAAGCAGACAAAGTCGTGATGGTGGAAAACAAGGGCTGTACTTGGCCAGACAGACTTGGAGCAAGTCAAGCCCCAGCAGTGCTGTGATCATCTCAGGGAATTGCCTTCATTGGGTCATGGTTGTGAGGTCTGAGAGGTGATGAAGGGCATAAATCATGCTTGTTAATTCTCCTGCAATGCTGGCCCCAGTGCTTTTAGTCATTGGGGCAGAGATATAGTCTTAGATGCCAGGCAAAATCGTCTGGTTGCTTACCCTAGTATAATTCAGTGCTACCTACTGTGGGTGCTCCTCTTCCTATCTCCACCAAACCAGTTGCATGGTGTTTCTGAGTTGTATTGGAGCTTTTCCCTCAGTGGACAGTCATGGTGTTAATGCCTCTGCAGGAGAAATCCGGGCCAGTGTCCAGGAACGGTGCCCTTTCACTGCCACTCTAGTAGGGTGCATTAGTGGGCCTGTAGCAATCACCTGTCATAGATACAATCCACATTTCCAGTAGTATACTGTTTAGAGTTGTATGGGCTGTTTTGAAACATCACTGAATTGTTACTATTTAGTCAGAATTATTACATAGAAGGAATGTAGTACAAGAAAGTGATATATGCCAATATAATCCTGTTTTATGTTTCCGATTTGTGGTAGGTAACTTAACTCTTAAGAGGGAAATGGATTATATGAGACTGGAATAAAAACACCTTGTTTCCATAATGCACAGAAAATCAATGTAAAGCAAAGCTGCATTTTCAATGGCATTTACTTGCAAGCAAATTGAGATCAATGGAAGTAAATGTATATTAGGTTTGGGTTGTTGGTTCCCAGAAGTACTTTAGGCCTCAAACTGATTAGTTCCAATTGAGGGTTCTGGTAGTCTGGTTCCAATTGAGTGGTCTTGTGGCACAGGTAGTGTTCTCTTCTGTTGCAGCTTAACCCCCCCCCCCAACTCTCCTTTTAAAATTAGATGTACAGCTAGCATATTCCTGAGGGCCTTTCTGTGTATTTCTCAAATATCTTGGGGCAGGAATACACATTTTCCTTAGGTTATTGGGCTTGCAGAGACACTACATTGATCTTTTGATCGTTGAAATCGTGAAGAGAGAAGAAACTATAACATCTCTAATGATCCTAGATTTGGTTAATTCAGTGGGGTTTACAGTAGGTCTTGATGGAAGAGAGAACTCTTTTGCTTTCTTCATAAAAAGACATCCCTAGCTTCTGCTGAAAGGAGAGACGAGAGAGTCATGACTACATGGGGAGTGGAAGAATGGGATTGAGTGTAAACATTACTCAAAAAGAGAATAATATGGAGCTGGGATTCCTAAAAATGCTGTAAGTTGTAAGAATGTATCGAATGCTTGACCATAAGGAAGATTTTCGCTTGTGGATCAGGTAATACATGGGTGGTGTCAACCATAGACTGTTGCTGTGGAAAGTCCTAGTAAAGGGATGCTATGTGATTCTAGTAACTTGAATGTTAACCTTATTTTTAGGTACATTTTTCATAATCTATATGCTATTTAGGATGCAATGTCAGGAGAATCTGGAAGTTTTAAAAATACGTGTGGTTTAGTTCAACCTTGTATCTAACAGACAAAGGTTGGGCTCCAGTTTGTTGTTTTTTTTAAAGCACATATGCAGACATTTTGGAGTAGGGACAGAATTCAGGTGGCATTTTGGGTGGTTAACCCAACATGGCTCCATTTTGGGTGGTAACCCAACATGGCTCCTGATATAGAGGCAGTAGTTGACCGCTAGGACCAAGAAGAGGATGTAGTAGATTTGGAGGTGATGAGGTAGTGGAAGTGGGGTGGGTTGAATGTGATTTCTCTTCCCCAGAGAGTTCTTGTGAGTTCACATTTTTACATTATATTTTAGTTTGCATTCAAAGGGTAGACTTGAAAATACCTTGGTATTCTGATGGTCTTTCACAATTCATAAGAGTTTTGACACTTTTCTGTCTTTATGTTGAAACTTTCATATTACTGCTACTAAACTAAATAAAGCAACTTTACTGGACAAACTTGGTTTAGCAGTTAACTTCTGGAAGAAACACATACTCTTGAATCTTAAATTACTCTTCATGGTTGAGTAATTTTGGGTTATGAAGACTCAAAAAGTAGTTTGAACTTATTCAAATCTAGTTCTTGATTTTTACCCCTTGATTACATTTCTGTAAAGTGCTATTTCAAATTTCAGCTGCATCTTAGAAGATGACTAGTAGTGAATGTAGAATACTGAGCAGTTTTCTGTTTGCAGCCACTTAGAATACTGTCAGGACAAAACTAGGTTCTGATAGGTGTGTGCTTTATCAGGCTCTTGGGTTGCTCTCTTACTATCAGTACCATCATAGTCACATATGGGTGTGGAGGACAGGAGAAGCGGAATATGAGAGAGAATTCTGGGAGCTTCTTTTACAGTCTCCTGTGAGCACTGTTTCTATACTATCAGAGCAAACTCTACTGATCGTATTTTAGGTGGCTGTCTAAGCAAGCACAGAAGTGTGAATGTCAGGATCTGCTGAGTTTACCATTACCATTTCTGAATCAGGAGCAGTATGTTCTTCTATGGTGCAAAAGGATCTAATAGCATAAGTAGGAATTTTTGTTAGTGTCATGACCAAAGCGTGCTGTAAAACAACTGGTCTAAGCATTGAACTTGTGTATTTCAGTGGTAGCTGCTAGGGGTGAGAATTTGGCTGTATGTGAGTCTGAAGAATACCTTACCAGTATTTTGGGGCTATTTTTTAAGCTGAATACAGATTAGAGAATCAGACCAGCTACCAGTGTAGCTGATCCACTGGTGGTAGAGAGGTTTAAAGTGCTACAAAGTTAACTTTCAGTTCTCTCTTCTAGGGCTCTTTCCTGCTGTTTGTTCTGGTTTCCAGGGCAACAGGAGGGAGGGGAATATCTCTGCAGCCCAATGGCAAAAGCACCTTAGGGGGAGCTGTAGTGCCATAGGGCCTTAGAGCCAATCATTGCAGTTCTTTTGCAAATGACATTGCACTGCAGGTTTGCAACTTGCGAGGTAGTTGGCTTTAAATGTTAAGTCCAACTAAATAACTACCTTGCTTTCCCCACCCATTTCCCAGGGAACAAAAGAGAGGGGAGAAGGAGCAGTGACAATTTGGCAAATAGGATTTCAGGTTAGGGAGAACACTGTTCTTTAGCTAATCACAGAAGTTTGCTCATTTTTGAAACTCCTCTATGCATGGGCAAAGAGCATAAAAGCAAGGGTCTGGCTGAGTTAGACTCCATTGCTGAGAGAAGTTAGGAGAGTGTGTGCTGGCTTTGGCTTCAGCTGCTGCTCTAAGCCTGACTTTTGCTGCCTGAGAGACTCTGCTGTGGACTTCGGATCAGATCCTGCCTGCCTGCCTGGAGAAGAATGAAGACACCAACTGGTTTGACCAAACAACATTTTTTTGAAAAGTGTTCTTATTTTACTGTTAGTTGTTCTTTGGGCTTGGTGGGTGGTAGGTGGGGTTCAGGCCTTTTTTGGGTTCCCTTTGGTTAGATTTTAGTTCCTACTGGTTTTCTGGCTTACAGCTTGGAGTTTTTTTGTTACTTGTTTGGGCCTGGTGGTTGGGGGAGGGGGTGAGGCCAAGGGCCTCAAGCCTTTTTTTGGTTCCCTTTGGTTTTATTCTTAGGTTTTAGTTTCTTCTGGTTTTCTGGCTTGCAGTTGTTTTTGTGGAGTTTTGTTGTTTTTTGGGCCTGGTGGTAGGTAGGTAGGCCAAGAGTTTTTTCCTTCTGCTTTGGTTGTTTGGAGTTGGTTTAAAACTTGATTAACTTATTCATTTTTGGGTTTTTTTTTAAAAAATCGATTATTTTATTTGAATTTTATCTCTCTCCTTCACTGTTTTCTTCTTTTTCTCTTTTTGTGGGAGTTTGGGGGTGAGACTTGGTTGCTTGTTTCCTTTGCTTCCCCCCTCCCCTCCGCCGCCTCCAGTGTTGTGTATGGAGGAGCTTTTGCTTTAGGTTCTTCTTGCTTTCTCATCTGTCTTAAGGCCTTTTCCCCAGTAGTGCCCCCCCCCCCGGTATTTCTTCCCTTTAATTTCTTAATTTCTAGAAGGTTGATTTTTTTTTGGGGGGGGGAGGGTGTCGAGGTTCACAGTTCTGTGTTCCAAGTGTGTGCTTCTGGTTTCAAGGGCTATTCAGGACAATGTTTACATGCTGCTAAATAGGCTTTTAGTAATAAGGGTCTGTTTTAGGAATTGTTTAACTTTTAAACACTTTTAATTAAATTTCAGCATAGTGCTTTTAGTTCCTTCCTAACTAGTCCAGTGCTAGGAGGATATTAAAAAAGGCAAGGTTGTGTGTGCCTACAAAACAGTGGTTTAATAGCTTCAATTAACTTTTTAAAAGCCATGTGCAGTGCTCTGAGCTTCAATGAAGGCAGGTGCTTTTAGACAATTTCCCTTTAGGCTACACTGTCATTTTTCAGTTTTCAGGAGGGAGCTCCTGCATTTCCATAAGGGAAATCAGGCTTTTTCCAATAGAATCTAGTCAGGAAAAGATTAATAACGAGGAGAGGCTAGATGCCCCTGCCCTGGTTCCTCCAAAGTCCAGCAAGCCTTCTAAGGAGGGGAGGCTGGAGGCATAGGAGAGATGGAGGTACACCCCAAGGTGCTGCCATCTCAACCCCTTCCCCCTCAGGCATCTCTTCCTGTTCTCCCATGACACAAAGTGTCTACCCTGGGCTCCTCACAGGATGTGGCTCCAGGGGTGCCTGCAGCTGCTGGTCAGCGTGGGCCCCTGTACACCTCCAAAGTCTGGAAGCACTTCCAGCTGATGGAGTATCCCCTCTTTGCACAGTGTTAACTGTGTAGGCCTGGATCAATCAAGGGAAAGACCTCAATCATCTCTCAACTATTGGATTGCGGAACCATCTGAAGAAGTACCCCTAGGCGGGCACATTGGTGTGAGCTGAGGAAGAGGGGAGTGAAAGCAGCTCTCCTGCTGTTTGTCCCCTCCATGGGTACCATCACAATGACTTGTGAAATGGCACTCATTGGGTGGATACTCAGCCCCTCTGGGAGCGGTAGGCACATGAGACAGGAGGACATGGTGGCTGCAATGGTGAGGTACCCTTAAGGAGAGTTTCCCAGTCCCTTTGAATCCCGTGATTTCTCAAGAGCCTCTGAATTGCTTATTCAACTTCTTGTAAGCTGTCCCGATTTCAGATTTACAGAATAACTAGGCAAATTAATGAAGACAGAACAACTTGAAAGAGGCTTTTTCCATGTCTTTGTTGGATTGGATCATATGTGCAATGTGACTGCTAAGTCAGTAACCATTAGGTATATTTAGGCTTCTTCCTAGTAGAGCAGGAATTGGAATTAAAACTGATACAGGCTTAAAATTTTGCAAGAGTGACAGATTAAGGATCTCACATTCTGTAGCATTGGATTCTGAAAGGAAGCTGTTCACATAGCCCAAAATATGGATGATGCCATGCAGAACTGACTCTTTACCTCTCTCTCTTGTTACATGGAGGGAAATGGAGAATGTGCCTGTGTCTTACCATGCATCCATCAACCCTAAGTTACCCATTCAGGGATGCTGTGAGCTGTTAGTGGTCTGTTCCCTTCATGCCTTAAAGTACTGTAGTGTGGGCAACTAAGCTTAGGGACAGCACTTTTCTTTCATTTCAAGGTCCCCATTGCGATATTTTACCTTCAGAACTGCTAGATGCTTATAAGCTTATGACATCTTGAACTGAGGATGGCAAAGATTTGGGGTAGGAGAGGAACTTCTTACAGTTAGAAGCTCGCTCTAGTTAATTTTCTGCCTCTGACTTTCCTTACCTGACACTGAGCTGCCCTAAATGTTCTGTGACTCCTGAAGGGAATGAGCATGCTCCGTCCTTATCAGGCCTTTGCTAGGGTGGGTATTACAAGCTAACTTTTGTTAGCTTTTGGGTAGTTCCCCAAGTGTAGTGAAGCCATCCTGTGGGTGGCCTTTCTCTGCCCTAATGAGTTGCATGGGACTGTCAAGTTCTTTATTGTGAATGATCAAATAGTAAAAAACTACATTATAAATCACTAATCCTTCATTAGACGTGGAGAAAGTGTCTAAGCCATAGGATATAGGTACAGGTCAGTAAATACTTGCCAGAAGACTATGTTGATGATGATGATGATGATGATGATGATTTATTAGGCTTATATACTTCCCTCTCCATGAGTGGTCTCAAGGCGGTGAACAACGAGGTTTCATAAAACAATCTCATAAATACATAGTTACATAAATAATCTAAAATGCAGTTTGATTGTTATCCAAATTTCAGAAGGCGCTATAATACAGTTCTAATCCTCAGTGTGCTATAATTTAAGGGGGGGGGTAGAGGCCAATGTAGGCCAATTAGTAGGCCAGTGGTCATTGGAAACTATTACCAGTAACCATTTATGTTTAAAAAAACCCAGCGTTAAAAGCCATTGCTGTCTTCAACCATATTCCTGGTGGAACGTCTCTGCCTTACAGGTCCCATAGGGCCCTGATGTTAGCAGTTGTAGAGTTCCACCATGTTGGAGCCAGGGATGAAAAAGCTGCATTCTGGACAAGCTGCAATTTCCGGATCAGCCTCAAGGGCAGCCCTGCAGAGAGCTAGTAGTTACAGTAATTAGTTCTAGAGGTGACCATTGCATGGAATATTGTGGCTAGGCTGGGGTGAGACAAGTAGGGGGCCAGTTGCCTAACATGGTATAATTTTAAAAATTGCCAGTCTGGCAACATTTTTGACTTGGGCCTCCATCTGGACTGTCTGCACTGGTGTTAAGGATGCATGGTCAAGCACTGGGAGCTAATACCCCAAACCAGAACCTCCCCCCAGCCAGATAACCTCCATCTTTGACATATTCAGTCTCAGCTGACTCTGCTTAAGCCACCCCACCATGGCTTCCAAACCTTCGACCAGATTACCTGGGGTGATGTCTGTCCATCAACAGATGAAGCTGGGTAATCAGTGTACTGATGGAAGCCCAGCCCGAAGCTCCATGCCAGCTGGGCAAGGGGCGCATATAGATGTTAAGTAACATCAGGGAGAGGAGAGCCCCTTGAGGGGACCCTGCATATACCAGGGTGTCAGGAAGATACCCTGTCACCCTGCAACACTCTCTGTCCCCAGTCATGGAGAAACAAGGTAACCTACTTCAGAGCTGTTCCATGTACTCCAACGTTGGCAAGGCGGTGAACCAGCAGATTGTGATCCACTGTGTTGAAAGCTGCTATCAAGTCAAGCAGTAACAGCAGCACCGACCCGCCTTGATCCAGCTGCCTATGGAGATCATCCATGATGGTGACCAGCACAGTCTCCGTCCCATGGCCAGGGTGGAAGCCAGACTAGAAGGGGTCTAGAGCGGATGTGTCCTCCAAGAGGCTCTGAAGTTGCTCAGCCGCCATTCTCTCCATTACCTTACCCAAAAACGACAGGTTCAAGACTGGGCGGTAGTTGGACAGATCAGACAGATTCAGCAATGGTTTCTTCAAGAGCAGTATTACCATTGCCTCTTTTAAACACTCTGAGTAGACCCCTGAACTCAGGGACAGGTTGATGATGTCCTTCAGAGGGCCCTGTGTACCTTTGCTGCTGGTTCGTACCAAGAGGTATGTGGTTGGCTTCGCATTCCTCAGGATCCTGTTGACATCAGCCTCCCAGAGCTGGCTGAAGCTATCAGATCCAAAGCTATCAGAATCCAAAGATGGCCAAAGGGCCTTTAGGTCACATACTGTATCTAAATTGGCAGGCAGGTCATGGCAGAGCAACAGGACTTTCTCTGTAAAAAAGGTTGCTGATGTCACAGCTGATGTCCAAATCCCTAATTTATTTGGTTTTCTCTGTGTGAGAAGATAATGTTCTAATTACCCTAAATAATTGTGCTGGGCGAGAGCTAGCAGATGTGATGGAGGCAGCATAGAATTCCCTTTTTACAAGCGTCCTGTAAGATGCTCTTGAAGCTTTGTGGCTAAAATTCTAGTCTCTAGAGGTTCATTACCAATGTGTTTCTGTTGGAGGGCAAACTCCACAGTGCCTCTACAGATACTCTTTAGCATGAGGTTGGAAGAAGTATTCCCTACAGTATGTTGAGCCAAAGTTTTTTTTCCATTTGAAAGGTTAGTAGTAGTATTTCAACTAAATACTGAACTATTTGGCATCCAGAGCTGCCCCTGTCAAATTGAATCACTGTTTACAAAGGACCATTTATTTAATTTGTGAACTAAATGATCGTGCATCCACCTTTATTGCACAGTCTATGTACAAACCTGTCAACTTATTTCAGAAAATAAAAATCCAGTTGATCCTCCTAATGAGCCCGCTTGCGGGGAGGGCGGGGTAAAAATGTCTAAATAAATAAATAAATAAATAAATATTAAACCTTTCCTCTCTTTTTTTTGCTTTGAGGCAAATGTTATATGCTTATCTGCTGAATTAACTTTATGCATTATATACAGTGTGGTTGTGCTAACACTATGCCAAATACAAAGTACCAGAACATTTTATTCAGTAAAGAGTTAGACCATATTAAACAGTATTCTGTTGTTACTACTGAAATCACTTTTTGTATAATTACACATGAAGCAACGTTATACCCAGACCCATTAGTCTGTCAAGGTCAGTACTGTCTAAATAGACTTCCAGCAGTTCTTTAGGATCTTTCGCATCACCTTCTACTTGATGCTTTTAAGTAGGGATGCTAGCAATTGAGCTGCAATCTTTTGCATTCAAGCAGATGCTCCACCACTGAGCCATGGCCCCACAATTAATGTGTTTTAAATTTTTCCTCATGAAACCACTTTTGTGGCCTCTGATAAATCATCCATAAGCTTGTATGTCACCTAAAAAAATTCTGTGGATGGAAGGAAGGATTTTTGCCAGCCCCCCCCCCCCCCCCCCCAAAAAAAAAGAGCAGCATTTCAGAGGGCAAGCTGGGGCAGTGTGTGTGTGTGTGTGCGCACATATGCTTCATAGACAGAAAGCTGGTGGCCCTCAACAATTTTAGATAGGATTCTGTCCACTGTTCCCAAGGTTTTCTTCAGTGTATGTTTCTAGATATGGACATGCTCAACATATGAGAAGTTTTCACTTTTGCGGACTTCCTTGCAAGGCTGTATGCATAGGTAGTAGTATCTTATGTTTCTTATAGCATGCACATTAGTTAAGGTTTGACGTGTCTTATAAAATGCCACTTCCCCTGGAGGGAAAACAATGCAGGCTGTTTTGTGTCCTGATTGGGGAGAAAGGCAGGATATAAATGAATTAAATAGATTATAAATTATTGGGATATCGCGCGGAGTGTGCTTTCTGTGCTATCACACACATTTCTGCATATCTGGCTGATTTATTTAAATTACGATTAAAACTTTGCCCTTAGTGAAATTAATTAGTAAATGTAGTTTGACAATTTCAAGGAATAGTTACCTGGAAGAAGTTTAGATGTGCCTTTTTTAATAAGAGTGGGCAGAGGGTGAGCCACTGTTTGGTTTCCGGTGGATTATCTAGTACCTGCTGGAGTTTGTATTAGGCACATCCTAATGAAATCCAACCTAATGGTATGCTCTTAAATAGATAATTACCATGCCTTAACTCTTTAAAGTCACTGTATGCCAGCATACTACATGATGTTTAAAATGTGCCAGCAGATCACGGGGATTCTAGTATTAGATTGAAGTCACTAAACTGAAGTCCCACTACCCTAGATCTTTAGACATTGACAATAATCTGTGTCTCCAATATGAAAGCTTTGTAGCAGATATGTGTTAGCCTGGAATAGCTTTGAAGTTTGATTGTTGAAAGTTAGGATCCTCTTTTAGTGCAGTGTTGTATACCTCTTCCAACATTAATGTAGGCCAGGAGTGGCCAAACATGCTTAACGTAACAGCCACACAGAATAAACGTCAGATGTTTGAGAGCTGCAAGACATGAACAAATATTACACACATGTTCTTATTGGAAAATATGCAAATTTGCTTTTTGTTAACATTAAATTAGACTGTGAAAGAGCCGCATGCGGTTCCCAAACTGCATTTTGGCCACCCCTGATGTAGGCACAGTGGTGTTAGGGAGTGAAACTTGGACCAGTGCATTCTTTTTTCTTTTTTTAATAATTCTTTATTGTTTAATTTCATAAAACATTCCATCACCAACACCACCCATGTGCGACCTCCAGGCAGTAGATACATACATAAAATTCCATACAGTAGTATATCACAGTCAATCCAAGTACAACTCTATTGCTCTGTTAAACTTCCATCTTAATCTTATAATCAGATTAACCTCTCAATTTCCTATTAACTTGACTAATCATCCCAAATTTTTTAAACTTTCCCAAATACCCCGCCATCCTTCTAAACCAGTCCTCCTCCTGTTCACTAACCTTTAACCCATTTATTCTTCGTATCTTCATCGAGGACAGGTGCATTCTAATAATGTATCTGAAGTTAGTAGGTATCTGATATAGCCTGCCAGCGTTCCTGTGCTGTTTCAGTTTGGATGCGTAACTGTACTACATGTGTTTATTTGGAAGAAATAAATTGATTTCAGTGAAGCTTCTGGATTGGTCTTGACCATTTTGTTTCAGTTGTGCCCAGTCTCTGCACTCATCCTTGTTTAATATATAGATATATGCACCCTCTAGCGGAGCTTGTCAGGAGATTCGGGGTTGGGTGGCATCAATATGCTGATAACACCCAAATCTTCCTCCTGCTGGATAAGCAACCAGAAACAGCCTTCTCGGCCTTGAGCCAGTGCCTAGATGCCATGGTTGGATGGTTGAAAGAGAGCTGGTTGAAGCTGAACCCATCAAAGACGGAAGTCATGTGGCTGGGTAGGGCTGGGTCAATATTGGGGTTGCAGCTCTGATGGGGACCAGCTGTCACCAGTGGATTTGGTGAAGAGCTTGGACATATGGCTTGATGCCTCACTATCTCTGGACAAACAGGTGTCCATAGTGGTGAGGTCTGTGTTTTTTTAATCTTTGCCAGGCCTGTCAGCTGACCCCCTACCTATCTCAGATTTGGCCACAGTGATTCACGCTAGTCACTTACAGAGTAGACTATTGTAATTCGCTCTACGCAGGGCTGCCCTTGAAGATGCTTTGAAAGCCTCAAATGATCCAGAATACAGCTGCTAGGCTTTTGACCAGTGCATCTTGGTCAGCACACATACAGCCAATACTTAGGCAACTGTGCTGGTTACCAGTTGGCTTCCAGATCAAATTCAAGGTGCTGGTCTTAACCTTTAAAGCCTTAAATGGACTGGGGATATCATACCTGAAGGACTGCCTCTCCCTCTACAATCCCCCACGTTGCCTGCGTTCTTCCTCATGCAGTCTTTTGGTGGTGCCCGGCCCTCAAGTGGCTCGCCTCTCTTCCACCAGAGCAGGGGCCTTCACTGTGGTGGCCCCATTGTGGTGGAATGCTCTCTCAAAGGATGAGTGTGCAAGAGCAACACTAGCAGCTCCCACCCAGTGAAAATAGTGAGAATGCCAGTTCATAATATTGGTGTTCATATTGCAACTGGGAAAACTCAGTTGTGTACTTCCACTTTTAATTATCCCAGTGGTTTGGGTGCATGCATGTACACTCCTTCCTTGGAGAGGAGGAGGGAGGTGGGAAGAAACTGCAGATGCAGCAGCCCCAGACCTGTACAGTGAAATGCAGTAAAGCACAATGGCTGATGAGCAAGAACACTCCTTTATAAGTAGAAAGAGGGGCTGTGTAGCAGTGGCTGAGCTTGGTCATCTAGGCAATATTCAGTCGCAAAAGGAACCAGGAAATTTCTGTCCTTTGTATTTTGTGCATTAAGTACTCAATTTGAAAAAAGTTTGTTTTTGGTGAAGTCAGACTAGGTCCAGCAGGATGAAATTGTATCCCAAGAAGACTGGATTTTGAGGCTGCTGTGTGAATAGGAATGTTTTGTATAGATGGGGTTTGACTTATTGGTGATTATAATACTGTGTTAGAATAGTTTGAATAAAATATTTCCAATGTATGATGTAAATTGCATGAGCATCAAATATAGAAAATGCAAGAAGGATAGCCTGAATTGCACTTTTAAAAAAATCCAGAGATGAGAGATTATAGTATTTGAGAACATAAATTGTCGTTGTTTTGATGACTCAACATCTGCTTCAGCATTGCTGAGTAGTTTAATGTTGTAAGAGTGCTGCAGATTTACCTGCAGCGCTATTTCATTATTTTCACTTGCTTTGGTTTCCAATTGCATATTTTTCAGCAGAAATTATATTCAGTAGTTTTGCTTTCTAGTCATTATTGGAGAAGAAAAATTAACCTCTATGTGTTTTGTCCTTAAAAACTGAATATGAAAATAAATGTTTTTGTAACATTTGTGACTGTCTTGCAAATGTTGCTTTAAGAGATTGGACAGATGACCTGATATTTCTTTTGGCCTAAATTACTTGCTGAAGGTTTCTTCTTTAGTTAACAAAGTGACTGAACATAGCATCCAGTTTTATTGTAGTCTAATAATTGAATTAATGATGAAACATGGTCCCGTTACTGCTGAATAATGGTAGAAGTGCTTCTTTACACAGCTGTCAAGCTCTTCCAAAGCTGAGAGAAAAAAATTATTCCTTTTCTCTGGTATGTCAGTGCACCATTCCATTATGAATGATGTTCTCTCCATAGCGTGAAATGTCTGTACTTCTGACGGAATGCTTCCTCTGCAGCTTCTTTTGCTTATGGACTGGACTGTAGACACTTGTAGACTGTACCCAATAAGAAACCAATCCTCATGTAATCAATACTTTGCGTTATGTTGCTATTTGACATTGTTATGTGTTTCTTGTCATTTACCTATACTACATAATTGTGTCCTAGAACAGGTAGATTAGTAAGTTTAGTGAAAATATTGATAGCATAGTGGGCAAAATAACAGCATACAGTGGCCTTTTATGGACTGTGGTGAGAGGTCCTCCACTTACCTACTACCATTGGAACTGTGCTAATATTGAATGCTAATACTAAATAGTGCTGCTTACACTGGTGATGGCACGATTTTGGCATTTAAATTAACTATGATGTAAGAGAAAGGAACTTAATCTGAAAGTTGCTCTAGTCTTCAGCTTGCTTTTGGGGAAAATGATAGTTATGATTGTGAGGTTGTGTATGTTCTGCAGTCACATTGGAAGAGGAATTTGAAAATACATCACTTCGAAAGGTATAGTTGTATAGATTACAAAGGCAAAGTTAGAGCATGCAAGAGAAGTTAGCTGCATAGGAGTTCGGTCTTTCTCTTGAATAAATGCAAGTTTTGACATTGTTGGTGCAAGCTATCTTTAATATTATTTTCATTAGTTGTAACAGCCAGAGCCAGACTAGCCCAGTCCCACCCCCTTTATTTGTTGCCCTGTTGAACAATTAAACTGATTTCAGCTTTACTTTTTGTTTTTTGGGTTGTTAAATAGGTATAGCTTCCCCTGAGTTTACAGTACAAAAACTTGTACTAAAAATTACACTTCTAATGTGTGAACCAAAATTAGCTTGGATTTTTTATAAAGATCTTAATTTACCAGAACAGTTTAAGCAGGGGTCATTTCGTAGAAAAAGAGCTAGGGGAACTCATTAGCATAACTCATTAGCATATGCCACACCCCCTGACATCAGGGGCCCGGCGGTGGACCTGCAAGGCCAGCGGGAGTGCAAGGAAGCCCCGCCAAGGCCCTCCCTGGCCCCAGGCAGGCAGGGGTGGGGAGAGGCGGGGAGGAAGCAACTTACCCTCCCTCTTCTCCTGCCTCCTGGCTGAATGAGGGCTGGAAGCGGGGCGGCCGGAAGCAGGGGGCGGGGCTTCGTCATGTGCCCCGCCCCCTGCACCTCACCCGGGGGAACTGCGTTCCCCCGCGTTCCCCCCCGAAATGACCTCTGAGTTTAAGTATACTTTGAAACATAAGAACACGCGCTGTTAGACTTAATCACTGATTTCAGCAGGCTCAGACTGGAGTTACGCTGCATAGGATTGCATTGTAAGTAGCCCACAACAAACAACGTTAGATTTTAGTGATCTAGATTTCACTACTGATACTGTTTTTTATTTTTATTTTTTTATTTATTTGTTTGACTTTTATCCCGCCCTCCCGCCTAAGGCTGTTGTGTCCTAGACTAAGAATCTTTTGAGCCACTACTACTGATAACACATTTTCATGCTCAGGTTACTTTATGAACACTCCCATCCTAGGTTATACACCCTACACTCAGGATAACAGTATTCTTCAGCTAGAGCAGTGGTTCTCAACCTTCCTAATGCCGCGACCCTTTAATA
Organism: Gekko japonicus; assembly: GCF_001447785.1. Classification (NCBI taxonomy): domain Eukaryota; kingdom Metazoa; phylum Chordata; class Lepidosauria; order Squamata; family Gekkonidae; genus Gekko; species Gekko japonicus. Next base: position 335,753 of record NW_015172575.1, read on the forward strand.
CAGTTCCCCATGTTGTGGTGACCCCCAACCATAAAATTATTTTCGTTGCTACTTCATAACTGTAATTTTGCTACTGTTATGATTCGCGATTTGGCAAGACTTGGGAGCCCTATCCTAAGACCATCGAAAGTTTGTGTTTTCCTATGGTCTTAGGTGACCCCTGTGAAAGGGTCGTTCAACCCCCAAAGGGGTCGCGACCCACAGGTTTAGAACCGCTGAGCTAGAGTAATCAGTTCCTTTAACTTTCTGTTCTGTTGTTAAAAAGTAAGCTTGAACAGGAAGTGAAGGTGGAGGTTGCTGCTCCAGAAAGGAAAGTTGATTAGAGCCTGATGTGATAACAGTTCTGTTTCATATTTGGGGGAATGGTCAGTGGAAATGCTATGCTGTTACAGTCTGTGGTTTTTGTTGGTCTGAAGAATTCTAAACAGGGTAGATTTGATTCAAATCACGAGTCAGTAAGACTATTTAAATCATGGTTTTCTACATAAAGGCTTATTCTTGCTTGCCTTGATATTTGCAACACAGAAGAAGGTTTTCTTTTAGTATAATAACTTTTGAGGTTCGTTTTAGTTATATCAAAAAATTAATGATTGGTTATTGACGACTTGAAATAGATAATTATGAAAGCATTGCAAGGTGAACTAGCTCTAATTTAATATGTTGTTAATGATATCTGGACAACTTTTCTTTTGTACTTTATTGAAAGGAGAAAAATAATAATTAACAAAAACCATTTAAATTGTTTTATTTAACTAAAACAATAACATTATATAGCATATGTATTCTTGTATTTGCTTAAACATTTATGAGGATACACTCATAAAGATCTCAAGATTTCTGGAGTATTCTGCTCAAAAAGTTTCATTTTCATTTGTACTCCTTGCCCCTTTTCCCTCACACTTAGCTCTTAACATCCACTTCTTATCCAAACTTATTCCACCCCAAACAATCTTATGTTCATTGAACTTCTTGAAACTTAGCATTTAAGAGATAAGGGGTTGATTCTGTATGAACAGATTTGCAGAGGTCCTACAGGACTGAGGTCTCTTAACTCTGATTATTTTATAACATTTTTGCTGTGAAGAATAGGCATGTGATCTCTGCAGATCTCTGCTACCTGGCATTACATTTTATGCCACACATGGCCCGGCCCAACAAGGTCTCATTTATGTCAGATCTGGTCCTCATAACAAATGAGTTCGACACCCCTGACTTAGCTGATCAGTCAGTAAACATGGAACTAGTTGTCAAATGTTTTCAGTATATGGCATTGCTCCAGAAGGTATGTCAGCTAATGTCTTCCATTTCCTGTGAACAGGAAATAGTTTGATAATGCTTTTCTGACAGTAGCAGTGGTTAAGTTTCTGCAATAATGTTAACCTTATTTTTCTACTAACTATGTTGTGTTCTGGCCTCAGTCTCTCCAAATTTAGAAACAACAACTCCAGAACAATCCATAGTAGCGTATCAGTTGCTGTATGATTGCTTTTTGCCATGCAGGGTGAGGAGTAGACTCATTCAGTCACTTGGATTGAATTTACCTTTGATAATAGCATCATTTTTCTTGTTTCTTTTTCTTTAGTATTCACCTCAGGACTGTTTCTAGCTTCACTTGTATTGAATTCTTCTTCGGAAGGTGGTCTGTTTGTTAATAATAGTGGCAACTAGATACAGCTTTAATTTTTGGAATTGGTTACATTAAGTGAATGCTTGAGAATCATTCTATATAATGCATTCCAACCAATTCTGCTACCACTGGTCCTGAGTAATTGATTTTGCATTGAGGTATTACATTGGTGGCTTATGTCCAACCACACAGTCAAGAGAACTTAAGGGACCCTACACATCCTTAAAAAGGAGCAGTGATTTCCACTAATTTCCCCCTCTTCCTTTGCAGCTCTCTGAGTCCCTTGCAGTGTCCCTCTGAGTCCCTTGCAGTGTTGTTCCTGAGGGGTCAGCAGACCCTTGGGAATAGCATATGGGAGTCTGCAGTGAGAGTGGAGAATTGGCAGAAAATGCTGCCCCCTTAGAAAAATTGAAGTGCGTTTTTGGAAAGTGATTGTATACAGGCGAACATCTTTGGAGTGATATGTGCCCACTGGAATTTGATTTCTTAAGTGAATCATATAATCAAAATGTATTGGTGTTTTGTAGTTAGTTTTGTTGCTAATGCTTGAGTGGACAGGCAATTACAGTGTCCTAATTGGAGCAGAATCTTAAGGGATATACTCTTCTAAGTAGTAGTAAATGAGAAGTTATGTATAGCCAAATCTTAATTAGCGAACTGCTAGGTTGGCAGGAGCTGGAACTAGAGATGGGAGCTCACTCCATCATGCGGCACCCGGGCCTCGAACTGCTGAACTACTGACCTTCCACAGCCTGCAGTTCAGCGTCTTAACCACTTGAGCCATTATGTATAGCCAAATCTTAATTAGCATCTTGTTTTTTGTTTGTATGCAGACTGTTCAAACTTGCTTCCTGGGCAGCAGGCTCACACTTGTCCAATAGTAAGCAATGCCAGGTTGGGTTTAGTTGCTTATGTGTGAGAGCTACAAAATTGCTGTCCTCTGCCTTATTTTCTATTATGTAGTGATGAGAAAATGATGTTGAAACTTTTTCTGATAAGCTGCCGGTTCAAGGGCTTGACTTCAGCACAAAATAAACTGACTTAAATCAAGATCAGTGAGTGACATGAAAATACTGATTTGTCATTGGTTCATATCAAGTTTCTCTCTCATTTATATTTCAGAGAGTTCCTAAATTAAAGGAGTCTGGATACTTGCTAGTAACTGTTAAACACTGTTGTACAGTTAAAGCCTCAGACAACACTCGGAATTATAATCACTTATCACTTTCTCTACATTAGAAAACGACTCATGATATATTCAATAGTGTACTCTTTGCTGTGAATCTAACTTAGGCTGTTATCTGGAAGTTAATTTTGGACTCCAAATAACAGATATTGAAATAAAAAGAAAACACAAATTTCTGTTTCTTCCTGCATACATGTACAAAGACACAAAAGGGAAGCCATTTACTTTCAGACTACTGTGTTCTGATTTTCCATAGACTTTTAAAATTATGGAAATGTATAGCAATTAAAATTCTAAAATAAAAATTAGTTCACCCAGATATTTTTGGCAGAATATCATAATGAAATACACTACGCTGTAGGGGCAGGAAGACCAGTCACTAGAGGTTTGCCAGCCCCCGTGTTAATAATATGTATGATTTATGTTGGCCATGTTTACAGCAGCCGAATGCAAAAGGCAGTTTTAAATTCAGACATTTAACACTTGTGGGTGGTATTGACCAGAGGTGTCGAACTCATATCGGGGCTGGATCTGACATAAATGCCACTTTGTCAGGACAGACCATGTGTGCCATAAAACGTGAAATGAGGCACTGAAGATATAAACTTTATAAAGATGATTTCAGATGCCAAATGGCAATAGCAGGTGTGATTGGATTAGGTGTGATATGCAGAGGAGTAGTAGGCGTGGAGATATTAGCACTGGTAATGAGACAGGAAACCTAGATCTCAATTTGGTACAGGAGGATTCAGTCCAGGAAGATGCAGAGAATAAATGGAAATAAGACTGAAGAAGTGAACAGTGACTCAAGAAAGCACAGATTTTGTTAGTATTGAAGGTGCTACTGGACCCTTAGTCTTTCTACTTCTATTAGAAACCACAACATTCAAAAACCAAGGAACATTTTAATCTTCCAGGACATTCAGTAGCAGTTCTCCTACAAAAGAATTTCAAAGGGAGATTAGAAAGAGTGACTGCTGAATTAACAACTGATAAAGAAGTTCAAGACAATGCATTCTCCTGGACTGAAATGAGACCTCGGTTTCTTCTCTCATTACCAATGCCTGCTATTGTCATTTGGCATATGAAATCACTTTCTAAGATATAAGTACAGATGGACTCACATTCTAGTTGTATCTGAGGAAGTGAGCAGTGACTCGCGAAAACTCCAACCCTGGTGCTAATTTTGTTAGTTATTAAGGTGTTGCTTGCCTCTTGCTACCTTCCACTAATAAAGAATGCAAGCTGTACTGTTAGGTCCCCCCCCCCCAGTCTGTTAGAACTGTGAAGGAGGATCTTTCCAAGTGCCATAAGATTCCCTCTCTCTCTCTGATCTGGGTCTTTCCCTCCTTCCCCTCCCCCCAGAAGAGTGTGCAGGCACACAAACGCTTATACTGGAATAAAATGTTTGTCTTAAAAGGTTCCAGAGGACTCTCTCTCCCTCTCTCTGAAGAAGTGTGCTTACGTAGAAAAACTTAGACTTGGAATAAAACATTGTTGGTCTTAAATGTGCCACAGGACTCCATTTCTTTCTTTCTTTCTCTCTCTCTCTCTTTTCCTTTTCTTCCCCCTCTTTTTCCAGAGGAGGAGAAGGGGAAGGAGTCCTCAGCCAGTTGAGGGAAGGGAGGCTTGACTTCCTTTCTCTTCTCTGCAAAGCAGGAAATAGGAGAGACTGGGCAAAAGGAACTCAGATGCAGGAAACATGGAGCAGCAGAGAGCCAGTTGCTCACAGGCCAGATAGCAGCCCTGCAGGGGCCTGCAGGCTGTATGTTTAACACCCCCGGTATAGATGAAATGTTACCTATCCCATAAGCATAGTTGAGAGACTAAGTAGGATCGTGTGTTCCCTCTTGTTTCTGCACTACCTTATACGCTCATTTGTTAGCTCAGTATTTCCAAACTTTCTCATTCAGTTCTGAAAAGCACACTGAACAGCATGGTGACATTTTTGGGGGGATAGAAAATCTGATGACGGCACATTTCCTGGTGACTGTCATTTGAGCAATACACTAAAGCAGGCTAGACAAAAATAGATGACCAAAAATAATATCTGCATTTTAAAAGATATGCCCCATTTTCAAAATAATACTGAATATAAACAAATTAAAGCAAAGGTTACACCTACTGGGTTAGATTCCAAGCACCTCCATTCCAACTCTGTGATTCTATGAGTCTATGATTCTGCCAGAGCCTTCTGCTAGGCATGTGCCACCTAAATAGCTGGACCATGTGTCCTATCTGATATAGTTATCCTCATCTGTGCCACAACAAATTGTTAGCCTCTGGGAGGGCTTGAAAGCTATCTCTGCATCCTGTGGGTAAATAGGCTTACTGTGCTCAGTGTGACCAAAGGGCTGTGTTTTGCATACATGTATGCAGAGGGAGCTATGTGTCCTATTTACAGGAAGAGGTGTTTCTAGCCCTTGGTATGCTCTCCCTCCTTTAATATTAGAGAAATTGTCTTGGAATTTCCCCCCCTGTTTTTTAAAAAACATTATTCATTTTTCAACAACACAATAACAATGTAACATCAGTTGTAACAGTACTTCTATAAGGGATAAAAACAATCCTGTTTACTTAAAAGGAACTAAATGTTAAGAACATTAAGAATATCCATAATATCTTGAACATCAATTACCATAAATGAGAAGTGTTTCTTACATCCGGTATCACTCCTTGAGAAGCAAGATAAGATAAAATAGGAAACCAAATGCTAGTAAATTCACTTAGACCCATCAATATCGTTTGTTGGTTTCATTATGTCTACTGCTTTTTCCATTATATATAGGTTCCACAACTTACTGTGCCATAAACTTAGATTGGGTTTACATTCTGATTTCCATTTCGATGCAATGGCTGTTCTTGCTGCAAATAACAGTAATGCGATTCTCTTTTTTTGTATATTAGGTAACTTGTCGTCTTTTCTAAAATTTAAGAGAATTCTGGACTCTTAGGTATAGTATTGGAAATGTTTGCAGTTCCCAGGATTCAGCCCTCCTGCTAGATGTCAGTCATTTGGATCAGGTGGCCAGTGTCTAGTTTTGGCCCCATCTGTTGTTGCTTAGCAAAATAACAGCCCAGTAATGGATCAGTGTGTTTCAATGGCTTAGACTTTCTGTCAGATGTTAAGTTCTAGGAATATTTGGGCTGTTGATGTTTGTAGTCTAGGTCGATTTTGTTTGGTATTCAGTCTCCTTCTCTTGGAGCCCTTCTTCTCTCTTGCAATCATGTCTACCTATTTTCTGGTCTTTACCAGTCTGGTTGGTAATGTGGATTGGAGTCATTTCCATCCCATCTTTGAGTTTCCTGTGTCCTTCATGAGATCAAGTTTGGAAAGAACTGGTAAAAATTATGGATTTAAAGTCCTTTCTAATTCCTTTGACTAACTGTGACTTATGGAACTATTGCATAGGAGAGTGGGTCAGTTGATTGGGCAAGTGTTTATTATTTATTTATATAATCAAAGCATGAGATTTATGCTAAATGCAAAAAATTAACTGTTACTATGAAACTGTAAAAACAGATTATTATGGTACTTTTTTCTATAGATAGGAAAGTTTCGCTGAACAGTTTTTATTTGTCTCTTATGCTGGAATACCGTGGTTGGTCTAGTTAGAAAATGAAGTTAAAACAGAAATAATTTAAGAAACCCTCCATTTTAAAGGCAGTTGTGCGTACAGTACATTTTTTCAGTTAGCATTCATGTTGGCAAGTCCTTCACGGAGCGTTACAGAGAAGCTGGCCAGATCATGGAGAGGGGGTACTCCCTGGAGCAAGCAAGATGGAGCCAGAGGCATCTTTGTCATTGGCTGCCGATATTCCTGTTTGGAGATGCCTGCTGTTACAACAGGTGGCCAGTTAGAGAAGCTTTGCTGCTAGGTGGCTTGGGGGCCAAGCAGCCTTCTGCCCTTGCTAACAAATGTTACCGTAATTAAAAAGGTAAGCTGCCACCTGCTACACAGTGACATTTTTGAATACTTGACAATATACAAATAGAAGGTAGTTGACTGATGTGCCAACCCTACTGTTTTGCCTGTTCATTTGATCCCTGACTATTCACTTAAATATTGTTTTTAAAAAGGTGATTTAGTGTTGCTTTTCTGTTTTATATAGACTGTATTTGTCTATGTGCCCTGACCTGGATGGCCTATGTCAGATCATGTCAGATCTCAGAAGTTAAGCACGGTGATCCCTGGCTAGTACTTGGATGGAAGACTACCAAGGAAGTCCAGGGTTGCTACACAGAGGCAGGCAATAGCTAACAACCTCTGAGTGTCTCTTGCCTTGATAGCCCCAGGGAGTTGCCATAAGTCAGCTGTGACTTGATGGCACTTTCCACTACCACCAGTTGGTTATCCAGTTTATGTCATCAGGCAAATGGAGATTAACTTATTTTTAATTATCTAAAAATGCCGCACTGACAATCTCACATGGTAAGGCTCAGATCTCAAGCAGAGGTCCTTTCAATGCTGCAGACATAGAGGAGGTTGGGGTGAAGTTGTTGGTCTCCCTCAGCCCTGGTTGGAACTTTTACTCCTAAAGACCACAGAAGTGAAATAAAGAATTGAGAATTGTATCTTTAGTTGGATTTTTTGTCTTCATAAACATCCTTGCATCTCTTGCCGTTGTTGATAACAATACATTTAAAGTTATATGGTATAGATCAGTAACCTTCAACATTTTAATATCAAAATGCTATCTGTGCTTTAGAAATCTAATGAGTGTCCCCATCTTCCTCCTGAAATTTTGGTTTATTCTGTTGCTATTTGTCCTCCTCTCCTTTTCTGTTAAAACTTAATATCAAAAAAGAAAATTGAGATGCTGTGACCTACCTTGGGGCACATGAGATTAAAAATCCTAACTTTAAAGTTATACTGGTGGTCTGAGCTAACAGTGACTAGCTAGGAATGAGATCTTGGGACCATGGAGGACATCTCACATGTTGACTGTGTACAGCAGCAGAGAACAAGGCAACCTGAAGCATGAGAGAGTTGTGAATTGCTGCACCCTATGGTATCTTAACACATTTCACTCATTCTAAAACAGAAAAAAAAGCATCCCAAGGATGTTTTTTCAGTGCCTCCCCAAACTTCCCATATTTTTCCATTGGAAAAAAATCAGAAAGTCAGGGGAGGAGTCAGTTGTTTTAGCAAGGCCTTCACATCTGTTTACCTGAGAGTGCTGGTGTGCAGATGAAACAAAACATTTAACTCAAAAAGCAGTTTGTATTTAGAATTCACTTTCACAAGGTGTAGGTATGGCCACCAAAGTAGTTGGCTCTAAAAAGAGATTAGAGAAATTCATGGAAGGGAAGAAAGCCAAAACAGCTTATGTAGTTCCCTGCCTTATCCTGAGATGTGCAATTCAGCCTCTTAAGTGCTGGTACCCCACCCCAACCTGCAACAGCAGTGTCAGTGTCCACTGTGGAGCTTTCATAGCAGTCTCAGCTTTCACCACCAGCTGTCATCCATCGTCTTTCATCCCTTCCTATCTTAAGGTACTGTGGTTCAGAAGAGAAATCACTGAGAGATTCTAGTCAGATTGGATGAAAAGGGGAGGGAGGGGTCCATTTTGACCACCCCAAAGCTGTGCTGGAGATTATGGGACAAGTCACATGGAACCAAGATTGTCGTAAGAAAGGGAATTGAGCAAGATAGAGTGAAAAGGCTGGCTGGATCCTTCCCACTACCTCCCCCAGCTGAAGCCAAAATACAGCAGTTGCCATAGCAACTGCAGCATCTCTGTCACTCCTAGCTGGAGTTCTGATGTCTCATGGGCAAGGCCTCTCCTGGGAGGTGCCAGTTTCCATCAGGCCAAAGTCTAGGAGTGGGCGCAGATACACTGGGTAGCCCACTGAAATTCCTGGGCAATATGGTGGCCTGATGCCTGGGATTTGTCAGGCCCTAACCTAAGTATTTTTCTGCCATTTGGGAAAATATGTAAAAACATTTAAAATAGCTATCTGTCATTGTAATGTTTTTATTATCTGTGCTTAGAAGTAGTAAATAAACCTCAACATTATTATTCAGAAATAAAATTCCTATTGTTTAGACAACTCAAAATATTGTCATAATCAACTAATTTGTTTACTTTTCACCCAAAGCATCTCACAAAGATACCAAAATACAATGAAAACAAGTAGATCCTGGGCTTGTCCTGATGGAACAGACTTCACATACAGTCCCTGCGCTCAGACCCAAGCGCACATGCTTGTGCTTTCCTTGCAAGTATTTGAAGCAAGATGGCCCATACGGATCTCAGTTGCTGCTAGCTTGCTGCCAGCAAGATCTTCCTCACCTCAACCTCCCCAGATTTTCTGTCACTTTCATCTTCTATACATTTATAGAATATACAGTTACAGTTTGCAGTTGCATCATCTTAAACAGCAAATGTCTGTGTAAGCAACTGTAGATGAACCTGGCCAGCTAATTAATTAAGCTTGTCCAGTTCCATCTCAGTAAATAACATACCCTTGTAAATAACACCATGGCTCAAGTTTATTTCTCTAACTAGAGTTTGAAGGATCAGAATTGAGTGCTGTGAAAACTTATACCTGTAGGTTTGGTTTTTGAATACAAAATTTTCTGTATTCTAGAGTGTTTCAAAGTATTCATTATTTCCAAAAGTAGATAAAATGTCTATGTTGTTGTTCAGTCGCACAGTCGAGTCCTACTTTTGTGACCCCATGGACCACATCACGCCAGACCCTCCTGTCTTCTGCCATCCTCCAGAGTTTGCTCAATTTCATGTTCATTGCATCGGTAACACTTTCGAACCATCTCATCCTTTGCTGTCCCCTTCTTCTGTTTTCAATCTTTCCCACCATCAGGGTCTTCTCCAGTAAGTGCTCCCTTCTAATCTGGTGGCTAAAGTATTTAAGCTTCAGTCTCATTATCTGACCTTCCAGGGAACAGTCAGGTTTGATTTCCTTTGGGATTGACCAATTTGATCTTGCAGTCCAAGGGACTCTCAAGAGTCTTCTCCAGCACCATAATTAAAAAGAATCTATTCTTCGGCGCTCAGCCTTCCTTATGGTCCAACTCTCGCAGCCATACATTACTACTGGGAATACCACCTGTAATGATTTCATGTTTAACTGTGTGTGTGTGTCTTTAAAAGTTTGCATGGCGGTGAGAGATAATCTAGAGTGGTTGAAACAGGCAAGTGGTGTGATTGGTGAGTGACAGAAAGGGGGAGGGGTTTTAGAAAATGTGTGTCAGTCAAGAGTTACAGTTTAGACAGTTGATAAAGACAGGGAGTTAGTTAAGCTCTGTGTTTGAGAGGAGGAGACACATCCCCGTGTGGGATAAGTTAGTTCTGAAGTCTGAGAGAGTGACAGTTTTGTGTGCTTATGTGTTAGTTCTGTATATGAAGAAAAGTTGAATGTATATGAAACAAGAAAGTAAAGTCAAAGAGAAAAATAAAAGTCTGAGTGACTGGAGAAACAGTGAACTTACATGACCTTGAGTTAGTGTTACAAAGTTACATGCCAAAATCTCTGACAGTGAGAGAGAAAAGTGTGTGAAAACCCAGTTGGAATTGTTCAGTATTTACCCATTCCTAGATACAAAGTACTATCCTGTTATTTACGAATTATATCAATAAATCTTCTTTATTTAAGTCTGCCAGCTCTGAAAGAAATAATTTCTCAGGAAACACATAGACCCTCATGAAAGCTTAAAACCTCGACCTATCTACCCAGTGATAAAAATATTATATTATAAAGGTTTGGAAAGCCTTAAATTTCCTGGTGGCAGCCGGATATACACATTAGAACAAAACATAAAGAACACTTTTAAAGTAAAACCAGACCTCCCCAGTTAAGGGGTCGTCACACCATCACTGACTATGCAGACTTTTGTTGGCAGGGTGATGTCTCTACTTTTTATTATGCTGTCATCACTTTCCTCCCAAGGAGCAGGCATCTTTTAGTTTCATGGCTTTAGTCACCATCTGCAGTGATCTTGGATCACAGGAACATGAAGTCTGTCACTGCTTCCACGACTTCTCCTTCTATTTGCCAAGGAGTGATGGGGCTGGATGCCGTGATCTTAGTTTTTTTGATGTTGAGTTTCAAGCTAACCTTTGCGCTCTCCTCTTTTATCATCAGCAAGAGTCTCTTTAGGTCCTCTTCACTTTCTGCCATTAGAGTGGTATCGTCTGCATTTCTGAGGCTCTTCGATGTGGTCTCTGTGCTTCACATTCATGGGATCTAGTGCGCACGCGCTGGATCGATCGGTGCTGTAGCAAGCTCTTTCAACGAATTTTTGCGCCCAGTCCCTTGGGCATGTGCAGGAACCCCACCGTGCATGCCCAGAGGGGTGGGCGCGGACATCCCGCGAGTTCCTATCTTACTGCCACGTTGAATAGACCTCTTCTTCGTTGGTCTGATCGGTTCGCTGTTAGCTCACCTCACAGCTCTTAGGAATTATTTCCAAACTATCTTCTTCATGGTCTCTGTGCTTCACACCAATAGGATCTAGTGCGCCTGCGCTGGATCTGCCGGTGCTGTAGCAAGCTCTTTTAAAGGATTTAAAAGGACATCACCGCTTACCACAGGCAAAGAGCCCTTTTGCTTACCCTTCGGCTCGTGCCTCTGGCAAGGTGCTTTCTTAAATACTGAATACTCAGCTGAAAGCAAGTAAAAAAGCACTCACCCCTCTAGCAGCTCTGTCTCCTGCTCAGAGCTCAGAGCTCTGACTTCATAGAGGAGGACTCTGATACGGAGGCTTCTGAAGCTCATACCTCTCCCGACCATACATCTCCAAACCAGGATGTCGCTGAGGTCTTACCCGTATCCCCATCCGACAACCTCACCTCCTACACTGATCTAGTCAAAAGAATGGCCCACTCTTTAGGCCTCTCTGTCGTCCAGAAAGATCCGCAGGCTACAGATGCAGTCTATGACATAGTTCAGCTTGATACCTCTTCCACCCTGGCATTGTCCATGTCTTCAGTCCTTCTACAGGCGGCGAAGTCACCATGGCTAAAACCTTCATCTGCTCCTGTATCCACACGACGACTGGACCACAGGTACAGGGTCCAAGAGACAGATGCTGAATTCCTCTTTTCGCACCCTCAGCCAAACTCGATGGTGATTACATCTTCCTCCAAATCCAAGAGGTCGCATTCTGCACCTTTTGACAAGGAAGGAAAGAAATTGTATGCCTTTGGCAGGCGCTTCTACTCCACAGGAGCATTGGGAGTCAAGGCTACTAACTACCTCGCCTGTATGAACCGGTACCAATACAGTCTCTGGGAAAGGTTCTCTGAACTTCTCAGCCACCTCCCAGATGACAAACTTCAAGCAGCCAGAGTCATACAAAAAGAGGGCATGGTGTTGGCAAAACAACAGCTCAACACTACTAAACATGTCCTCGAGGCGTCTTCCAGAACAATGGCCTCTGCAATAGCTCTCAGAAGACATTCCTGGCTCCGCAACACTAATCTCCTGATAGACACTAGATCCTATGTAGAAGATCTCCCTTTTGATGGCCTGGGGTTTTTCAATGCTACCACGGATACTACTCTACAAGAGTTAGACAAGAGCATAGAAGCTTCTCATGCTCTAGGAGTCTCGTCCTCTGCAAAACAACAATACCGTTCCCTCACCTGGTCGAGGTCCTGGCAGAGACGTACACCAACTCATCAGTCTCCAGACACACGATGGAGACCATGAGCGTCTTCGGGAGGCCAAAGACCTGCCTTTCAGAAACCAAAATTCGGTTCAGGCCAACAAGCTTCCCACACCAAACAGTCAAAACCCTCCAAGCAGGGTTTTTGACTTCACTGTCACCGAGTTAGCTCCTACTCGTCTGTTTCCCTTTCTTCACGCTTGGCGTCTCATCACCTCAGACGAGTGGGTGCTTTCCATCTTGACCCGAGGTTACAAAATTCAGTTCCACCAGAACGCCAATACTCCTGTCGTCGTTTCCACGCCCCCTTCCCCACCTCTCCTCGAGGAGGTGTCCGTCGTTCTGCAGAAGGGAGCCATCAAACAGGTACCACCACATCTCCAAGGGATGGGATTTTATTCCCGATACTTCACAGTTTCGAAGAGAGACGGAGGCGTTCCACCCATATTAGATCTAAGGGAATTGAACCGTTTTGTGACCTACCACCGCTTCCACATGGTGTCCCTACAACAGATCATGCCATTGCTTCGGAGACACGTCTGGATGGCCACCCTCGACCTCCAAGACACATATTTCCACCTTACTATCCACCCCTTCCACCGCCAATACCTACGCTTTGCGATTCGTCAGCAGCACTACCAATATACGGCCCTTCCATTCAGCCTATTCAGCGCCCGAAGGGTCTTCACAAAGACTATGATTGTGGTTGCAGCTTTCCTCCACCTCCGGGGAGTTTCCATCTACCCATATATAGACGATTGGCTTCTGGTAGCGCCATCCAAGAATGCCCTGGCCTCAAACATCACGGAGACCCTGGCTCTACTGGACAACCTGGGCCTATGAGTCAATCAACAAAAGTCTCACTTGTATCCAGTCCAGATAATAGAATACATCAGCGCAATACTGGATTCAACGACATGCATGGCTTACCTGCCACAAGACAGGGCAGCAGATATCATTTCCCTAGCCACTGTCATCCAAACCCAACCCTCCATCACTGCCTTCCAAATCCAGAGGCTGTTAGGCCTGATGGCTGCAACTACGTCAGTTCTCGTCTTCGCAAGACTCAAGATGCATCTGTTACAACTCTGGTTCATCCACAACTACGACCAGTCAAAAAATGCACACACTGTCGTCCTATGCCCTCTTCCCAGCATACAGGACTCTTTACTTTGGTGGACTTCCCCTTCAAATATCCTTCAGGGAGCGCCATTCCACCCTCCATAACCCGAGGTCATCATTACGACAGATGCTTCCCTGACGGGCTGGGGTGCACACTCCATGGGCCTCTCTGTGGAGACAAGTGGAACACACAGATGAGGAGGCGACACATAAATTTTCTAGAACTCTTGGCTGTACAACACGCTGTCAACAGTTTCCTCCCTTTAATCAAGGGAAAATGTGTCATGGTCCTCACAGGCAACACCACAGCACTTTCCTGTGTCAACAGGCAAGGAGGCACAACAGGCAAGGACTCTGCACCCTCGCCATTCAGCTGTGGGAGTTTTGCATCGCCAACAACATACTCCTCGTCGCAACTCACATTCCAGGACGCATGAACGTGCAGGCAGACCATCTAAGTCGAGTAGGACTCAGCCTTCACGAGTGGGGAATGAACCCAACATACCTCCTCCCACTCTTCCATAAGTGGGGAGTTCCCCAATTCGATGTCTTTGCAAACAGAAACAACACAAAGTGTCTTCTGTTCTGCAGTCGAGGAGGCAAAGACCCACAATCTCTGGGAGATGGTCTCCTTTATCCTTGGTCCTCGGGACTTCTTTACCTGTTCCCCCCCTTACCTCTGCTTCTGAGAGTGGTCCGCAAAATTCTCAAAGATGCGGCGGACTGTATCTTAATAACATCATGGTGGCCGAGACAACTTTGGTTTTCAACGGTCCTGGAGTTATCACAGGGGATATACCATCAGTTCCCTCCGGCTCAGGACCTCCTCCTTCTCTCAGACTCCCCCGTCCTACATCACGACATACCATAGTTGAAACTGACGGCATGGCATATAACATCACCGGCTTCTTCTCCTGAGTAGTGAACGTCCTTTTGAATTCCAGGAAGCCTACTACTCAGAGGTCCTATGATTATAAGTGGAGAAGGTTCTGTTCTTCCCTAGGTGATGACGCCCCTTGAGCCACCTTAGTGGGTCTCGGAAGGGTTTTCCAATTCCTCCTCTCCTTAGCTGACTCGGGACTTTCCCATTCGTCGTTAAGAGTTTATTTGGCCGCTCTCTCGGCTTACCGTGTTCCAGTTGACGGATGCACTTTTTTCTCATCCGATTTCCAAACGATTTTTAAAAGGTTTGTTACACCTCTACCCTCCTGTCAAAACTCCAGTCGCTCCCTGGGACCTTCCTCTAGTGCTACGCCAGCTCACGAGGAAGCCCTTTGAGCCGCTTGCTACATGTGACCTCAAACTCCTTGCATAGAAAACGGTCTTTTTAATTGCTATCACGTCAGCAAGGCGAGTTGGAGAAATATTGGCTTTCCGACACGATATATCTTACCTATCGTTTCTGCCAGATGGAGTCCGCCTCGTCCCGGACATCTCCTTCCTGCCGAAGGTGGTGTCAGAGTTCCACCTGCAGGCAGAGGTCTTCCTCCCTGACTTCTTTCCAAATCTAACATCAGCGGAAGACAAATTATTACACACCTTGGACGTGAAGCGGGCTCTCCTGTTCTACCTCGATAGAACACACCCAACTAGATGGGACTCACAACTTTTCGTCTCGTACGCTCCGGCATGTCTGGGCACTCGCATCACGGCCCAGTGCCTGTCAAAGTGGATTGTAGGTCTAATCCATCTATGTTACCTGCTCACCAAACAGCCATTACCTGGCCCTATCAGGGCTCACTCTACCAGGGCTGTCGCGACTTCCACTGCCTTCCTCCAAGGAGTGCCAATAACGGAAATTTGCAAAGCCGCTACCTGGGCCACGCCTAACACCTTCATAAGGCACTACGCCCTGGATGTCCGTACAAACACCAATACCAACATGGGATGTCACATTCTGTCTTCGGCTATGCAGTAAAAGACCTGCCAGCACCCTCCTCCAGGTAGGCTACTGCTTGTTAATCTCCCATGTGTGTGAAGCACAGAGACCACGTCAAAGATAAGCAGGTTGCTTACCAGTAACTAGTGATCTTCGAGTGGTCATCTGTGCATTCACACCACACGCCCTCCTTCCCCGCTGCTGTCAGCTTCTATATTTTTATTAGGGGTTGATTTACGGCGGTTTGAAGGAACTGGCAAGATGTCTGCGCCCACCCCTCTGGGCATGCACGGTGGGGTTCCTGCGCATGCCCGAGGGACTGGGCACGAAAATCCGTTGAAAGAGCTTGCTACAGCACTGATCGATCCAGCGCGTGCGCACTAGATCCCATGGGTGTGAATGCACAGATGACCACTCGAAGATCACCAGTTACTGGCAAGCAACCCGCTTTCCCCCCAGCATCTTAATTCCAGCTTGTGATTCATCTAGGCCGGCATTTCGCATGATGTACTCTGCATATAAATTAAATAAGCAGGGTGGCAATATACATCCTTGTCGTACTCCTTTTCCTATGCTAAACCAATCAGCTGTTCCATATCCGGTTCTAACTGTCACTTCTTGACCCTTATACCGGTTTCTCAGGAGACATGTGAGGTGATCTGGTACTCCCATCTCCTTAAGGACTTGCCACAGTTTGTTGTGATCCACACAATCTCAAAGGCTTTAGCATAGTCAATGAAGCAAAAAGTAGATGTTTTTCTGGTACTCCCTTGCTTTCTCCATAATCCAGCAAGTGTTGTTAATTTCCCCCCAATTTTTGAACTGTTTAAGCTTTGATCTCAATCTGATGTGGAGGTTTTTGTTAGTTTGTTTTTTTACTTACATATTTCTTCTCTAACTGTTCTGCATTCTCCCTCCTTGGACTTTCAAATCTAATGATAAAATTTCTGCTTTCTAAGGCAAGAAAGAAATACCCAAACTGGTCAGTGAGTCTTAACAGAGAGTTGTATGTCCACTGTTTAGATTTTTGTATTAACAAGGTATTTCTGAGTGCTGAAATGCAGTGTGTGCTCTGGGTCAGGTGGAAGTACCAGATTCGGGAATCCTTGTAAATGAGCAGCATCAGTTTATGCAAAACACTTGTGACTTAATCTGGACAGAATTCCTTTAAAATATATTGAGTAAATTTGTGCATGTTTCTGTAAAATGCAGAGTCTGAGATTGCCTTCTTCCTACATATAAATCAAATCTGTATACTAATTCTACTTGTTTTGGAAGTTTAGTTGCTGCATGTCTTCACAGAAGAGGGAAGAACAGATACAAAAAGGATACAAAGCAGAATTTTAGCTATATATTGCTGTATCCAGTGCTTTAGAATGCAATAACTGTGTAATTTTTCGATGAAAAAATTAATACAGACTTTAATTATGTCTTCTAGGGACCAGTTACTCTCCACAAGAAAATTCTCATAACCACAGTGCTCTTCATAGCTCAAATTCACATTCTTCTAATCCTAGCAATAATCCAAGCAAAACTTCAGATGCCGTATGTATTGTTGTTTGTTGTTGTTGTTAGTAGTAGTACTGTTACTATTATTGCTATATTTATAGGCTGCCCTCCCCCATACAGGGCTCAGGGCGGCGAACAACATTTCAATAAGACGTTCAGTAAAAACATATAAATCACATTAGCAGTTAAAACAATAATAGTTCTAAACCATTTCAGATTGTGCTAAAAAGCAGATTATTTCTTTAACCCTGTGGGGGGAGGAAAAATGGAGGAAGCCAGGCTTGATGGAAAGCTGCTGCTGTCCTCAACCATAGGCCTGGCAGTATATCTCTGTCTTACAGGCCCTGCAGAACTGCAATAAGTCCCGTAGGCCACTAATGTCATTTGGCAGAGAGTTCCACCAGGCTAGTGCCAGGGCCAAAAAGGCCCTGACTCTGGTTGAGGACAGCTGGATATCTTTTGGGCCAGGGATCGCCAGAAGATTTTTCTCCCCAGAACACAATGCTCTTCTGGGGGTATAGCAGGAGAGGCGGTCCCGCATGTATGCTGGTCCCAGACCGTTTAGGGCCCTAAAGGCGAGCACCAAAATCTTGAACCTGATCCTGACCTAAACCTGATCCATATGGCATTGTGTACATTGTATTGACAATGAACTCTCTATTCAAATTGTGTGTTAATATTTTATCAGATGGAGAAAATATTTTCTTGTCCAAAAACTAGAGGCTGATCTGAATTAATAGAAATGAGTAGGGCAAACTATTCCTTCAATATTTCTGGGAATTTCTGTGTAGATTGAGCTCACCATTTGAGCTCAGAACAAACTTTGCAAAGAGTGTGCATGTATAAGAGAAAGTACTGTTAGTTTAGTTAGTTTTATTATTACAGTGTTAAGACCAACATACAGAGTAAGCATAATATGTGAGGGGGAGGAAAAAAACAGTCATAATATACAAAAATAGAAATCTGAATTTAAGAACTTTTAAAAATGCGATTCCCGCAATCTAAGAATTAATGCACAAAACTCAGTGACGGAATGTGTATTCTCTGCATTCTTATCTGATAAGAGCCAGTGAAGCCTTGCTTTGTTTGTGTTAATGTGCCCAGGTGTCCTGTCAACTAATGGGAGAAAGTACTATTTTGACCTTGGCACTAGGGTTTTGGGGAGACTTTGAGTTTTTGGGAGGGAGTAGTCTATGCAGATTTGAAGTATGGGAAACAAAACATAATCAAGAGCCATGAGGAAAAAACAGATGAGCATTTGGAGCCAATGAGATAATATTTTCTGGGCCTATTCATCAGGTCATAGGATTGAGCTTTCTTAATCTCCCCTCCCATTTTGATATCTGGTTTGTTTGGTAACCTGGAAACCATCCAAAATACCTTTTCAAAATTTTCATTCTATCCAGGTTCTGGAGTTTCAGTTTAATTAGGGTTCATGACAGACCAAGGGAGGGGGAGGGGGGTCCTATGTCTGTTTGGAACATGGAATGTAGAACCCTGTAAGCCTGGAGACTGACTCTACAGCTAACATTTTGTTTGTAAGTGGTCCAAACACCTAAATGCAAGTGAGGGATGCCATTGCTGAATAAAACTGCTTAGTTTGAAAGTGAATCTGCTCAGGTTGTCAGGAATATATGCTGTTTTAATTGAAATGTGTATTTCAGAAGATAAAATTGTTACAATGTATCGTTGATTCTGTTCGTTTTTTCTTTCAAGCCCTATGATTCTGCAGATGATTGGTCTGAGCACATTAGTTCTTCTGGTAAAAAATACTACTATAACTGCCGGACAGAAGTTTCACAGTGGGAAAAACCAAAAGAATGGCTTGAAAGGTAAATGTCTACAATATATTAGATGCGCAATGCTGAATTGTATACATAATACAATTTTTAATTGTTTACTTTTTATTTCCAGAGAACAGAGGCAAAAAGAAGCAAGCAAAATGTCTGTCAACAGTTTTCCAAAAGACAGGGATTACAGAAGAGAGGTGATGCAGGCGACCACTGCTAGTGGGTTTGCTAGTGGAAGTATGTCTACTAATAAAATATTTTTGTGCCCATGCTTTTTCAGTATTTCCATTTTCAAGGAATGCTATGCTTCATGTGTGCCTGCTTCCAGATGCTGTACAGAGCTGTCTGATTTGTGTGTAGGCACTGCTATAATTCTTACGCTTTATTGAATGAACAATAATTTCATGAACCCTGGAATCTCTTGTTTGTACATTGGATTTTTTGCTAAATAGCAGGTCTTGTACAGAATCATAAGCTGCTTTTTTAAACCATACTTTATTCAGCAGTTTGATATGTGACACGGGGTGGTTATGCAATTTGAGTGGCTTTTTCTAGCAAGTAACAGGTTAAAACTTCTGTTGCTTTCTATTGTATTACCTTGATGTGTAGCTGAGTCCTGAAGCATGTAGGGTATTCTTGAGAACCAAGCTTTATTTATGGATTGGATCTTGGCAAGTTTCTACTGGGGGATATGGATTGTTCTTGCATAACTGGTAGGATCCAATTCTGTATTTGGTTGCATTTTATTCATTTTAAGAAGTGCAGATTCCAGAATTATAGCATATTGTTTATTATATTTTAATGAACATGAATTGCAGTTTTACCAATATTAAAGAATTCTGCAATCTTCTAAGAAAAACTTGTTGATATGTGACTTTCCTGTGTTAATATTAAGATAATATTGATAGGATTGGTTAGGGAAAAAATTGTACAGATTTATTTTAGAGTCAAAGTCAGTAATATTTGCATGTTGGTATTGTAGCTCTAACTTGGGGCTTTTCTGTTTTTCATTGCAACATTGTGAATGACACTCAAAAGTGGAGGAGAAGCATTCCAGTGATGCTGCAAACATGCTCCCACAGAATATTTTGTCTCAGACAAGTAGACACAATGACAGAGACTACAGACTGCCACGAACAGAGACTCACAGTAGTTCTGCCCCTGTGCAACATCCCATCAAAACAGTGGTTCACCCATCTGCTACCCCAAGTTCTGTACCTCCTAGTCCATTTTCTCTACAGTCTGACCACCAGCCAAAGAAATCATTTGATGCAAATGGAGCATCTTCCTTATCAAAACTGCCTACGCCCACTTCTTCCATCCCTTCTCAGAAAACAGAAAGAAAAAGTTTATCAGGTAAAACAGTGCTCATGTTACTTTATCTTTCGTTGTATTGCTTCTGCTGATGCAAAATCTAATTTTTAATCTGTGGTCTGCACTGTCTAGGAGGTTGAAGGTATTAGCCATGGATTTTTAATACTTAGTTTTTCTGTTTCAAAATATATAGCAGTCCAGTTCATATGATGTACACTAGGTATTGAATTGTTCTGCTTTGCTTCATCAGAATGATTATTTAAATAAATGTCAGTTTCTTGGTCATTAAAAAATGCTTACAAAAGGAACTGAAATCCTTGGGAAAAACTCTGAAACCTTTTCAGGGCAGCATAAGAGATATGACTGACTTGTCTGGCATTTATGCATGTTAACTATATAGCAGCTTTTTGAATCCTGCTATATGTGATTAAAGTGCACCAAATCATGGGGACAGTTAATGTGCAGAAAATTCAGATAAATTCAAAGGAAACAAAGGCATAGCTCTATGGCAAAAACAAAAGTAGTCTTGTGGCATCTTTAAAATTTTAACTATTTATTGTAATATGAAAGCTTATGCCACAATAAATCTGTTATTGTTTAAGGTGCCCTGAGACTGTATGGGGGGGATGACGTTCAGTGTATAGCTACTGTATTACTAGTTGTTTCATCTCAAGATGGATGTTCTGAAAAAATATAAGTGAAGAAAACCTAAATGTTTAAAAGATTGGACAATGTAGTTTTAGGGGTTTTGGTTTCTTGTTTTAGAAAAAATATGAGGGAAATGATGAAGGCATATAAAGTTGCATAGAGATTCAATTCCTTATCCCTCCCCGTTACAACTTGGGGTTATCTTGATGAAATGTGTAGCAGTAGAAAGCATATCTAAACGACATGCATCATTTTATATATAGGGTTGCATCCAATTATCTGTAATGCTTGCACAAACAGAATTTCCCTGCTGCAGCCCCTCAAGGTACCTTTTGATCTTGTGAGGTTGTAGGACAATAGCCATTGGTCAGTACTCTTCAGTGAAGTGGGTGAAATCACTCCCTTTTATGTCAGCACAGCTGGGATGCCATTGTTTTTCCTGCCAAGACATAAAGGAGGTAGAAGAAAAGCCACTGTTACAAAATATTCTGAATGTGTGATTTGCTTTTTTAAAACAGCACTTCAGAATAGTTGTACTGACTAATTCATGGTCCAGCAAAGCTTGAAATGCAGTTTCAGTATCACAGGTTATTGATCTTTCCGATGTTGATTCTGGTTAGAGAAATGAACTTTTTGTTGTATATAATGCTGTTGTCTACATACTACTTCTAACCACAGATAGTAAAAATTACTTTGCTTGCTTGAATGGCTATATTTTCAAGCTGTTCCCTCTGGCCACTCTGATCATAATGGCCTGGGCTCATCAGATCTCATCAGAAGCTAAGCAGGGGCAGCCCTGGTTAGTACTTGGATGGGAAACCATCAGGGAAGTCCAAGATTGCTGTGCAGGCAATGGTAAAATCACGTGTTCATCTTTTGTCTTGAAAACACTATGGGGTTACCATAAGGTGGCTGTGACGTGAGAGCACTTTCCATCAGCACCACCACCACCACCTCCTATTTTCATTTTTCCCAACAAGCCAAAACTAAAATTTCTCAAAGAACCAGAACTGTACAGGAAGTTAACCAAAAGAAGGCTGCAGCATAAGAAGCATAATTATACTATAAAACTAAAATGATAAAATCCTGATGATAAAACAGAGGTAGCAGCAAATACCGAATTAGTGGTGGGGCAAATGCAAAACTCTTGGCACCTTCTTTAGCATGTTCTGTATATACATTTTACATCTGGACTGCTCAATACATTGGCTAAACATGGTTCTATCATTAAGATGGCTGAAACTTCTATTCATTGGCGAATCTAGTCAATTTTCCCATCAGTCTGAAATTTGGCCCAGAGAATGTGCTATGGTGACAAGTTTAATTTTGCCAAATTTTCTGGAAAATCCAAAGTAAAACAGTTCAACTCTTTTATGGTGTGAGCTGAGTAACCTTAACTGCTATTGAAAATTTTTCACTTTGACATAACTTAAAAACAGATTTAATTTTTTTAAAAAATCCAGGTGGTGGTGTGCTGACTACTTGTTTGGTGTAGTGGTTAAGTGCGCGGACTCTAATCTGGGAGAACCGGGTTTGATTCCCCACTCCTCCACTTGCACCTGGCTGGATGACCTTGGGTAAGCCATAGTTCTGGCACAGCTGTTCTTGATAAGAGCAGTTTCTGTCAAGAGCTCTCTCAGCCCCACCTACCTCACAGGGTGCCTGTTGTGGGGAGGGGAAGGGAAAGGAGTTTGTAAACCGCTCTGAGACACCTTTGGGTAGTGAAGGGTGGGGTATAAATCCAATTTCTTCTCTTCTTCTTCTTGTTAAACAGTGAACTTTCACCTAAGGTTATGAAATGTCAAAGTTCTTGTAATTTTATAGTAAAATATGAATGAGTTCCGTGAATATTTGTGGTTGGTAAAGTATGCCTTGACCCTGCAATGTATGTCTGAAAGAAAAATGGCCATTGTCCATCTATCAAGGAAGGCAGTGTGAGGGTGGTTGGTTAGCTGACATAGACTGTTGCAAAGCAGTTTTGTTTGTACATACTCTTGTGGATTTTTTTGCTGTGTCTTTAAGTGAAGGAACTATAATTCAAGAATGAAACTAGATGAACTGTATTTTTCTTTATGCCAGGCTTATTGGAAATTTGTCAGTGTCTTTTTTTATTATTCTACTGAGTTTAGTTCACTAAAAATTAGGTACTACTTTGTGCTCTCCATGCATTATGCTGTCCGTTGTGCTTGTGCAGAGCTACAACTCAAAACTTCTAGAGCTGGTTTCTAGGCATGAATCATACTCTGAAGACACAGTTCCAACTGCACATGTCTAGAAGGAAGGAGTCACACCACCTTGCTCAGTTGCTCTTCGTCTGTCACAGCAAGATCTTGGGACTCTTAAGATTTTCTCTCTTTCAGAGGTGTTTTTTAAAAAAATCTGCCTGCCTTCTCTTCATAGCTTGTTTTTTTCTCTCTGTATAGTTAAGACATTGTCTCTATAAAGACATTTGTATTTATTTTTTCTCTGTCATTCTGTGGGCACCTGTGGCTCAGCTACCTGTGTTTAAAAAGTGCAGGTTGTCCCTTGTGATCAGTGCTTGTCTTTGCCTCAGAGACCTGCATAGGGTAGAAACTTGTAAATGCTGTGAGAAGTTTATCATACAAACTAATTTTGAAGTTATCGATAAAGCTTCTACCTCTCTTTCTGAGGGCTCCTGTTCGTGCTGTCCTGGCCCGTATTCCAGCACTGGTACCATCTTGACCAGCAGTAGACACTTTTCTGCAAAATGCAAAGAAGTCTCCGAATCAAAAAAGAAAAGCATTGCGGGGAACCTGTCTCCAAAAAGACTTGCCAGTCGTCCCTCTCTGCATTGGGAAGCCTCTTCTCTGTTCCACATTTCATTTTCAGAGTGGTGGGTGGCTGGAGGATCTCCAAAACAACCTCTTCTAACTCTGAGGGAGGAGGACTTCTTAGTTTGGTTGATTCCTATCATTCCCATCAGTTAGTCAAGGGAGGCAGGACTTGCGTATTAATTCGCTATTTCCACTGGTGGGAGTTACCCAATCTTCAGCTCATTTCCTGCTCTGAGACTCCAAGTGAAGGGCGGGGTATAAATCCAATCTCTTCTTCTTCTTCTTCTTCTGCCTGGAGACGTCTCTGAGACTCCAAGTGAAGGGCGGGGTATAAATCCAATCTCTTCTTCTTCTTCTTCTTCTGCCTGGAATAGGCATGCAGGCTTGTTCGGGACTTTTCTACGTTAGACTTCACTTTCAGCCTTTTTGCTTCCTGTGCCTTTTCCTCCTCTTCTGTCTTTCATTCAGCTAATCCTTCTACTGCCCTCTCAAGCCATTAAAAAAAATTCTTTCATTGCCCCTTGCTGCAGCCGAGGCAATGGCTAGAAAGCAAGATGCATCAGACAACTATCTCTCCTCTGGTCCTCCCCAAGGCAACTCTAAGATGGATGAAACAAGATGGCCTGTTGGAGTCCTGGGTAGGGAGCAAGGGCTAGGGAAATAGAGAGCTCAGAGGCCCTCTGTGGTCACAGTTCAAGGAAAGAGGAACTTTTTAAGGAAAATGCTCCCCACATTGCAGGGCATTTCTGTGTCATTTTTCTCCTGAAGGGACTTACAGAAATTTCCAGACCAAGCAAACACATCCTAGGCATACTCTTCAATAGGATGGCTGTGAACCAAACAGTCTTCCACTAGTGTCCAAGAGCTTGCACGTTTGGCCATACCCTGCTTTTTTGCCTGCAGGCACACAGGAAGCAAAAACACAGCTTGAGATACTCTGCATCTGGCAGGATGTTTCCAAACAGTTCTCCCTCACTGAAAGCACGTGTGTATTGCTTTTCTGTCTTACTGATACTATGCAGCACAGGTACTTAAAAAGCGTCATTTAAAGGAAGTAGTTGTACATAGTTTCTCTGAACTCTTCAGATGTTGTTTGAAATCAAGAAGTTTGCAGGTTTTCTTTATGACAGCACAATTCAAAGCTGTAAATTTAAAAGCATAACATAAAGCTTGCTTCTCCATTTGGAATCTCTTCCTGTGTTTCCATTGCATGTATGTCATACATTTTTCAAAGAACTGTCCAGTTTCAGAAAACCCTGTCCAAGACTCGTCTGGAGTCTGGCAACTGTCTGTATATGTTAACGTATATGCTGTTAACTCCTTGGTAACGCATCACATCTATATGTCTGTATACAACACTGTTCCTACCTATACACTGTTGTCCGGTGAATTCATCTGTCACCATGAGTTTCAAGGCTGATTTGCAAGGGTAATAAAGTTTTCTCTGTTTTGGCTTTCTGCTGATAGTATGTATGCTTGCTCTGTCCTTGTCAGACAACTATAAATATCTTCATTTTACAATAATTAATCTAATAAGAAGACTTGGAGAGTTCATTTATTTTTATTATCAGTTGTAATGTTTTGGTGGATATTTATTAAAATACAATGTAGTTTGCATCAGCATTGCTTTTACCCTGTTTTTCCAGCTTTGGAAGCATGCTAAAATACATCTCATGTAGTAAAAAACATTATATTTCCCATATTGCAATAGTATCTTCTAATTCTAATGAACTAGAATATGGAGACAAGTGAGTAGTTTCTCTTGGGACGAAGACTAAATGTCTCTGTTTTTTATTTTCAGAACCTGTATCTATGGACAAGTCTCTGACCCTCTCATGCACAACTCCTTCCACATCATCTGCTTCTGGGCTGAATCCAACTTCTGCCCCAACTTCATCTACTTCTGCAGTCCCTGTTTCACCTGTCTCTCAATCGCCAATTCCTCCGTTGCTTCAGGACCCAAATCTCCTTCGACAGTTATTACCTGCCCTTCAAGCCACCTTGCAACTTAATAATTCTAGTGTAGATATATCAAAAATAAATGAAGGTAAGATGGAGATTTTATTTTTAATAGTTTATTCAGCTGTATATTGAGCATGGGGATTATTTGCTAAAAACTGGACCAAATGCCTGTTTTGAACCATTCAAGTATTTAGTACTTGTTTCTTTGGATGGTATATACGTGTTTGATGCATTTGCAGAGGCAGTGGGGGGCAGGATGCACTTTCAGGGAAGAGTCAACTGGCTTAATTTTCCCCACGGGTTCTTTCCATCATCCCCCCCCCCTCTCCTCCCTTTCCCCCCTGCTTATTATGATCTTTGCAAATTGTTTAAAATGGCATGGGGAAGATTGGCTGGTGGTGGTGGTGGGGAAGGGGATCCTTCTGCTAGTTTTTTCCTGCATATGGGCCAGACACAGTAGTGTTAGGCAAATGTGAGGAGGGAACCCACATGTTTGCTTCATAATGTGTCATTTCACCCTTTTGTTTTGGCTTAAGCCAAGGCTTCCATTGTATGATGAGTAATTAGAGGAGATATACACAATATTTGAGCAAATTACTTGAGAGAGCGATGGCGATTCAGTTGCAGAGCTTTATGGATGACACTTCCATGTTAGATCCCTTTCAGTCCAGCTTCCGGCCAGGCCATGGGACAGAGACAGCACTGGTCGCCCTCACAGATGACCTCTGGAGGCATCTGGATTGAGGCGGTACGGCAGTAGTGTTGCTGTTGGCGGCGTTCGACACGGTCGACCATCAGTTACTGATCCACCACCTCGCCGACACTGGGATCCAGGGGCTTGTCTTGCAATGGCTTGTCTCCTTCCTCCAAGGTCGGGGACAGAGGGTGGCGTTAGGGGAACCAACGTCCCAGAGGCACCCGCTGGTTTGCAGGGTTCCTCAAGGGGCAGTGTTATCCCCAATGTTATTCAACATCTACATGCGCCCCCACACCCAGATTGCCCGGAGGCATAGGCTAGGGTGTCACCAATATGCTATATCTGTTGTTGGGCGGTCAGTCCAACTTTACCCCAGATGACCTGGTCGGGTGCTTCAGGGTGTGGCAGGCTGGCTTAGACTGAGCTAATTGAACTTGAATCCGACGAAGACGGAGGTCCTGTGCCTGAGTCGGAGCGGGTCGGTGGTAGGGATCCCACTACCGACCTTCGATAGGGTGCCACTAATGCCAGCGCCGAGAGTTAGGAGTTTGGGAGTGTTCCTGGATGCCACCATAACAATGGAGGTCCAGGTAGCAGCCACTGCCAAGGCAGCCTTTTACCATCTATGGCTGATTAGGTAGTTGGTTCCCTTCTTCGAACGCTATGACCTGGCAACAGTGATCCATGCTATGGTCACCTTGAGATTAGACTATTGCAGTGCTCTCTACATGGGGCTGCCCTTGTCTCAAATCCAGAAGCTGCAGCTAGTGCAAAATGCGGCAGCCAGGCTGCTGATGGTCCTCTCTATACGAGACCACATCCAGCCTGTGCTGAAGGCAGTGCACTGGCTGCCAATAGCTTACCGGATTTGTTTCAAGGTGCTGGTTTTGACCTTTAAAGCCCTATATGGTCAGGGGCCTGTCTACCTGAGAGACCGCCTTTCCCCATATGTGCCCCCGAGAGCACCGAGGTCAGGGTCACAAAATCGCCTGGCTCCCTGGCCTGAAAGATGCCATTACGAGAGCCAGGACCTTTTCAGTGGAGCTCCACACTGGTGGAATGAGCTCCCGGAGGACATCAAGGCCCTGCAGGACCTTTTACAGTTCTGCAGGGCCTGTAAAACAGAGCTCTTCCACCAGGCTTTCGATTAGGAGCCGCCACTGACGTATGTGTCACTGGAACATCCTATGGCCCTTACGACACACCGTTGGGTACTGCCTTCCACCATTGGATTGTATACTGAATGTCGCCATCACCTGTATTGTTCTTATTAGCACTTTATGATGTTCATGTGAATTTTATTGTATTTATTGTTTTTTTGCATTTTAATGTCCGTATGCCACCTTGAGTCAGCTTGTCCGGCAAGGCGGGATATAAATTGAAATAATAAATAAATATAAATATAATGTATTATTTGACTAAACTGTCAGTTGAGATCTTCCTCACAAGCCCTGCTCTCTGTACAACTACTTTCACCCAGTTCACCTTTGGCCAGAGCCAGGGCTTTTTCAGCAGTGGCACCTCAAATGTGGCATGCCCTTTTCCTTGAGGCTCATGTAGCACCTTCAGTAGGTCTTTCAGTCACCCAGACCAAAATATTTCTTTTTAGTCAGGTTAATCTTTTAACAGTCTGTTTCTAGGCTGAGAACTGTTTTGAGACTTGTTTTATACTTTTCTTGGGTTTTAAATACTGTGTTTCTTATAGTTCAGTAAGTAACAGCAACTGTTACTGTGTATTTTTTATGTTTGACTTTCTAAGCTGTTTGAGCAAGTTCTTTGGAGAGGTGGCATAGAAAGTTTCCAAATAAATGATTAAACTGGCAAAAACAAAACTGTCTGCATTTCAAATGAGGAAGTATTGAAACTTACTAATGTGCTGTTTAAGGAACTTCTGATAATACTGCTTCAGGTACACTGGCATGTATCCACCAAGCTGTACACATCTTTCTATAACAACTTAGCACAGTTCTGCATATTCAAGGGTGGTCGCACAGCAAGAAACACAAATTCATTGATGGGAAATAAGTAAATAGAGCTTGTAAAAATATTAAGCAGTTGTCACGCAGATACTTTAAGGGGTCGATACTTCATACTAATGCTGTATATTTGGGGTGAGTCCTTGAACATAGTTATTTTTCTTCATCTTTTTCTTACACGTGATAGCACTGTCTTATGCTTAAGTGCTGAAAAGTAGGTTGCATTGAGGTCAGTGGGGCATAGTCCAAGGTAAATTGTATTGTTTACTCTTCTGCCTTGCTTATGTTCCCTTCTCTGTTCCTCTGTAAGCAATTTATTTATTTAACTTTTACCCTGCCATCCCCGCCAAGGCAGGCTCAGGGCGGCTTACATAAAACAGTATACATCTCAATGTAAAAATCCATAATAAACAATTTAAAACAGTTGATATAACGATGGTGGTGCGATATAATAAAATGCATTTAAGAACACATTCAGCGTTGCTACCACTCAGGGCCGTCTCTCTCACTAGGCCAGCTAGTCTCTGGCCTACGGCAGAGCTCCAAACAGGGTGCCAGGTGCCCTGCTGCCCTTCCCCCCACCAAAAGCCCCCACCCTGCCCAAAGCCGCTGCTACTAAAACTCATCTCGAGGCAGCGGCAGCGTGCATGCTGCTCTGTGCTGTCGTGCACCCATCCATAGGGCACTCCTGCCCGCCCCAACTCACACGCGGTGCGCCCTTTGGTCCCCATCGCTGATTCGCCGCAGCACTACAAGGGCCCCGCGCTCGGCCCCGAGTGGGCGGCGGGGTGGTGGTGGTGCGCGTGCATGCTGGCCATGGCCAGGGTGCCCTGCGGGGAGGGGGCTGCTCCACCCAGGAAGAACAGCCGGCCCAGCGCGGCAGAAGCGGCAGGGGCCGGGGGCCCATCCATCCTTCTCCTGGCCAGTCAGGCGGCGACGGGCTCCTTCCTCCTTCTCGGCTGGCTGGGTATGGTGTGGGGCGGGTGGCAGCCTCCCAAAGATGGCTGGCCCGAGCCGAAGGCTGGCGAAAAGCAGGGGGGGACGGGCAGGTAGACTTTGCAGTTGGCGGAGCGGGCCGGGGGCGTGGGAAGGCGCGAAATCCCTCTCCAGAACCTCCCTCCCCGTCCCAAGTCTGATCTTACAGACCCATCGGGCTCCTTCTCCCCAGGCCCCGCCTGGAGGTTGGCAACCCCCGTAATTGGTGGGCGCGCAGGTGGGCGGCCGCCTGGAGCCAGTCCTGCTACCCTCTGGGTAACTTCTAACTCTAGGTCGATACAGGGCATGGCTGATAAGGTGCAGCTCCTATCAGAATGCCTGCTGGCAAAGCTCCATTTTCACAGCCCTGCGGAACTATGAGAGGTCCCGCGGGGCCCTGATCTCACCAGGGAGTTCATTCCAATAAGTTGGAGCTGCCAAAGAAAACGCCCTGGTCTTTGTCGATGTCAGCCTGGCATCCTTCGGGCCAGGGAAGGCCAAGTGGTTTTGTGAACCTGATCACAGTGCTCTCAAGGGGAACATGCGGGGAAAGGTAGGTCCCTGACCTTAAAGGACTTTAAAGGTCAAAAACAGCACCTTGAAGCGAATCCAGTATGCTATTGGCAGCCAGTGCAATAACTTTAGTACAGGCCCTCTGTGCTCCCACATGGGGAGCCCCATCAGCAGCCTGGCCGCTGCATTTTGCACCAGCTGCAGCTTTCGGAGCTGCACCAAGGGCAGCCCTATGTAGTGAACATTGCAGTAGTCCAACCTCGAAGTGACCATTGCATGGATCACTGAAGCCAGATCATTGCGTTCGAGGAAGGGAACCAACTGCCTGATCAGCCGGAGGTGGTAAAAGGCTGCCTTGGCAGTGGCTGCTACCTGGGCCTCCATTGTTAAGGAGGTGTCCAGGAGCACTCCCAAACTCTTGACCCTCGGCGCTGGCACCAGTGGTGCCCCATCGAAGGCCGGTACTGGGATCCCTAACCCCAGTTTCTGCTGCCCTTGCTGCTGCTGTTTATTCTTCCTCATTTTGATAGGAAATAACACAGAGAGTTACCTGCTTCTTAAAGAATATGATCAATGATGCTTACTGCTGTCATATTATCCCATAGTGACAATGAGGATGGTAGTTATAACTAAGCTAGTGGAAGTAGTGGTTGGTTGCAGTACCATTTTCTAAGTGCAGCCTTCTTTCTCCGCAAATATGCAAACCTAAGATAGCTTGTGCTCATGGAAGAGCACTTTTGGTTACATATTGTTAAGCATAACTGGTGTTACATCCCATCTAAATTAGTAATAGTCAGAATTTTCAAAACTGCCACCTAAATTGGGTACAGCCTAGTTGCCTTTCACATTTCTAGCACCCATGGGAGTTTACTGATCGGAATTGTCTCTCTTGGGACAACTATGCATGCCTCACTGTAAACATAAGATAACAACTGAACCAGATACCAAGGACTGGAAATAACAAGTGTTCTTCATTATGTCATTGATAGCTTGATGTATCTTCAGCTGTCGTCATCTCTTCTTACCAGTATCTTGAGAAATTTCTTTAAATATATTGTCATGGTCAATATCTTACAACTCCAGCAGCAGCCAACTGCTCTGAAATAGGCAGGAGAATGGGAGGCAGCAAGACTCCTGTCACTGGCCAACTGAGACTAGTTACGTTTTATAGTATTAGCTGTCTTTTGAAAAAAGAAAGATATAAAACTCTTCAGTTCAGGAAACAAGACTGATCATACTGATTTGTGTTTAGTTCTTACAGCTGCTGTGACACAAGCCTCTCTGCAATCTATACTCCATAAAATTCTTACTGCTGGACCATCTGCTTTTAATATAACTTCCCTGATTTCTCAAGCGACACAACTTTCTACACAAGGTATTTTACAAGTGTCTGTTGGATCTGTGAAAAGTATTTGTTGGCACTCTGAGAGTGTTTACTAATTGAGTATCACTGTGACAAATTGAAGTTAGATGTCGGTTTATCCAAGCACTTTGCAGAAGGGTGCTATGATCTATCTGAAGGCTTTTCCAGGCAAGAATCTGTAATAATCCTTGAGGGTAGATTCTGGTATCTGGTGGATTTTATCTAAATGCTTTCCAGTCACTCTAGCATAAATGTATACAAGGCAAGTCAAGCAATGGATTATATTCAATTTGGCATTCACCTTGCTAACTTAAAGACCCCCTAACAAAATTGGTTGTATGTATCTTCTGTTGGACTTTCATGTAGCTACTTTGTGATTTCTTAATACACACCATATTCCCTCTAATTCATTGTGAAAGAGCCAAAATATATTCCATTTCCACCCATAATATCTAATGGTTAACTGGGTGATGTGCCAGGCAAGAAGTCAGCAAAACCCATAGAGAAGATAAGGGCTATGGGAGGGGAGGAGTCAGGCAGAAACAGAGGGAAATGTGTAAATTAGCCTCTTTGAGCCTATGAGAGTTTATATAATCCTGGTAAGGAGGAGATCGATAACATTGTATACTAGAGTGGTGGAGGTGAAAGCCATATTGGGAGTGTGTCTCCAGTTCCTGTTGGCAGTTCTAAGTTCTTGGCTGGAGGGAAAAGGAAAAATATTCCTTCCCTGCACTGTATCTTTTAGGCTTGAGCCTAGATGAATAACTTCCCCCTATAGAAATTTTGTGCTACCTGCTTTGGAGATAATAAAGTTCAAGACTAGGTGAGCAGGAAGCAGTCTTGTACTGCTGAATTGTTCTTGTATATGGGGGTGGATGATTGTCATGGTTCCCTATCAATTATCCTTCCTCCCCAACTCCTCATAGGTCTCTAGCTTATAATAAAGCTAATAATAATTCATTGCAAACAGTATATATCTTAAATACTGAAAATAGGCTACCTAAAGAGCTGCTACTATCATTTGCATTCTGCAGGCACAAATACATGCCTGGCTGCCGCTTGAAATCTTTAAATCTAAGACTTGTTCAGTGTGTGACAAGAGAAACACCCTTCAGTTCTGTTGATTTTGTAAGCTTAACTGTTAGAATGCTGGCTACTTTTAAAAGTTAATTTGTTGCCTTACTTACCCTTGTAAGTAACTTGGACTACATGTGTACTAAACTTCAGACTGACTTGTTGAAACCCACTGAACATTTTGATACTTCTCTAAGTTTGACAGAGACTCAAGGATCTTGGTGTATATATGGTTATCTGATGTATGTAAATAAGGACGAGTCATTGAATTATATAAATATGGTACGGAAGATCTCTAATACCTTAAGAGAACCAGTGTATGTAGTAACTTAGATGAATATTCAACTATACTTCAGTTTCTGTAGATAGCAAAAATGTAGGCTAAAACTTTCAGAATCAAGCTTTTACAAACAATGCAGTGGTGCTTCTAGAAAGGACTGTTTTGTTTTGCTGTGCTGTATGCATAACTGCTGAGTTGCTTGCCTCTTCATTTGAGATTTTCAGACCACCATTTTCAGACCATGGATGGTTGCAGTGTTCATGCAGTTGCCCCCCATGCAGAAAATCCTAATTAGAAAACCTCTGCATGCTCTCTTAACTTTCTATTTGTCACAGGTTTCTTTTAATCAGTTGCTTTCTTTAAGTTGCTTTTTTAAAGGATTTACTTGGATTTGGCCAGGTTTAATAAAACTGTCTTGGCCTTATTCACAGCTCAGCCATCTAATCAGTCCCCAATGTCTTTAACATCTGATGCCTCATCACCAAGGTCATATGTATCTCCAAGAATAAGCACGCCTCAGACGAACACAGTTCCCCTAAAGCCTTTGATGAGTACACCTCCTGTATCCTCACAGCCAAAGGTAACATTTTGGTGATTTCTGATGTAGGGATGCAACTATAGTTCTAAGTGCATGATTCTGAAACAGACATGGGCATCCAGAATTCTAATGCTTTAAATGTTTCTAAACAAAATGTTTGTTTCTTTGACTCAAACAAAAGAGCTAAAGAATAATTTCTTTCAACAGCTGTTTCTCCAGATGTGATTTCTGTGTAAAAATGCTTGAAAATATGAGCTGTGAAATCCTAGTTCAAATCTTTGCCTTATCCAGATCTGAATTGATATTCTGTGGGAGTCCTTGGGCAAGCCATTCACTTCCTGGACAGAGTTTTGGAGTTAGTTTGTAATTCTCAATTAAAGTGTCTTAATCATAGAATTTTGTGAAGTACAGATATATGTGTACAGGTTAACTGGACTTAGTCCAGTGACACCCCTGCCACCCTTCCCCCAATTTTAAACCAGGGTTTGATGCAGATTTAGAATCCCAGTTTGGTGGGCACAATTAACTTGTTAACTCATGTGCTTGCCTTTTGTATGTAGTTTCAGTTTCACACATTTTGGTTAGATTCTAGTCCAGTAGCACCTTCGAGACCAAGAAGATTTTTGGAGTATAAGCTTTTGAGAGTCAACGCTCCCTTCATTCGATACGCACTGTGGTGGTTTTTGTTTTCTGCCGTAACCACAGCATGTAATTTATTGAGACTCTCAGTGACTGAGATCACTTGGTACATGTGAGAAATTGGGATTTTTGTTGTCCCACTTTACATTTGTATTGAGTATCACTGCTTACTTTATCAGTAGGTTACTAAATCTGTTTGAATTCTAAGTCATATGTAACTGGCAAAGGTATAACAAACATTTAAAGGTAGAAAATACATTTAATTTTTATGTTGCTTCAAGTAATGGCTGATGACAATAATAGACATGCGATTCTAAAGAATGTTTCGCTTATATCCTGCCTTATGATTAAAAGAGCAGGATTTCTTATAAATTCAAATGTCAAATTGCAAAAGATGAAAACCAGTATAGGGCAAAAATTAAATTTCATGGCAGTCAGATTAGCAGTAAGATGGATGCAGGTCCAATAAGCCCAAGAACCAAATTAGAAAGCATTGGAAATATTTCAGATCTGATCGATAATGAATGTCACTGTGTTAAATTTAATAATGCAAAAATCTCATCAACCTCTGAATTTGCAGGTTACTACTCCAGGTGTTAAGCAAGGACCAGTTTCACAGTCAGCATCTCAGCAGCCAGTGATTGCTGACAAACAAGGTCACGAACCTGCTTCTCCCCGAAGTCTTCAGCGTTCAAGGTAAATGTTAACATTGGTTTCAATTTCTCACAGTACAATCCTAAGCACAGTTACACCCTTCCAAGACCACTGCAAAGGATTGCACTATCAAAAGGCCTGGTTAAAATAGTCAGTCCAGCATTTTTGCATTAGCATTGAGGAATACATTGCAGTGCTGTTGCAGGACAACTTTAGATGTGGTGGTTAGAGCTTGTAATGTCAGACTCATATTTATGTTTGTCTTTAGTGAGCTGACATCTGTCCATTCTGGAATTTTGTTGTCTTAAATTATATATGTAGAACATGCTGCTTTTTCACCCCAAGTGCTTGCTGAGTCCAGATATGACTTGAGATCCTGGGGCAATAGTGCCGGTGCAAGCTCTTGCTGTTAATAAATCCATAGAAAAGAGTTAGTGGGTAATGTTTAGCACATAAATGTTCAGCACATGTTGACTGCC
This sequence comes from Gekko japonicus, assembly GCF_001447785.1. Taxonomy (NCBI): domain Eukaryota; kingdom Metazoa; phylum Chordata; class Lepidosauria; order Squamata; family Gekkonidae; genus Gekko; species Gekko japonicus. The sequence goes on from NW_015172575.1 coordinate 370,408, forward strand.
ACAAGAAGGTGGTAAATGAGCAGAATTTCCGTATGTGCTGTGTAATATAAAAGTTAATGTAAAAAACAGCTTGTCATACATTCTGAACATAGTTATAAATCCCTGTAGCTTTGTGTGATTTCACTGGTATGGATTTGTTCTCATGGTTAAGAACGGAGAAGCTTTATTCTGTTGAATACTTGAAACAGAGTTCTTAAGTTGTTCTATAGGTTATGCACATCTTAGACTTTGGTAAGTGGAATGCATCATGTCTTGAGAACTGCTTTGAAAGGCTTGATGTGAAATGTAATGGCTGACAGAATGATCATGCTAAAATAAAAATTCCGTACAAAATCTTATCCTGTAGGCACAATCTCTGCTATCTTCAGGTTAACTTTATCTAGGAAATCTTTTGTTTTTTTGTTTTGTTTTTTGCTGAATGAATACTTGGAGCAAAGAAATCTTATCTTTGGGAAATTATTACTGCTATTATAGAGACAGGTAGAGTTTAACGGCAGCTTAAGAAGGACCGATGTATTAACACAGTGAGTTTTAACTTCTTACAAAGGATGGCATAGTCATCTGTAATGAAGGCCTTGTATACCCTGTTCTGATCTGTGTGAAACTCTGAATTTATGCACAAGCTAATATTAATACCTATCTTTTCTACCAGAGATCTATTTGGAATTTTGCTGCTTTGTACCTAGTGGTGGATTGGCTTCTCCTGTTAAGGGTATGCATTCAGCATAAATTGACCCCCCCCCCCCCCCCCCCCCCACTCCCCTTTCCCTGGGCAACAGGTGCTTCTTCCATGTCCGTGCCCAAACTGGGGGGGCGCCTGTATAGTTGAGCCTGAATAAAAGCTGAATTTTGGGGGGCTTATTCAAGTATATTCAGCTATACCAAATGGGTGGTGGGAGCTTAGAGCTCTGCACTACTTTGGCTGGGCCTGGCTTCTCTTGCAGTTCGTTTTAAACAGAGCTGCAAGAGGAGCCACCCCAGGATCAGCTGGGGAAGCAGGGGCTGAGAGGAGAAGCTGGCCCCAGGGTCTGCCTGTGGCGGGGAGACCTCCCCACTGCATGCAGATCCTGGGGCCAGCTTCTCCATCTTCTTGGGTCTGTTGGACCTTTAAAAATTTGGGTATTGGGATCCAGGATTTCTTGGAAATACAAAAAAAATTCAGGTCCAGTAGACCCAAACCAAAAAATAATCGTAAGTTTTTTGTTTTTGTTTTTTGCACACCCCTAGTTACAATGTGGATTTTGAATCAATCAATCCAGCATGCAATCTACAGCCTTTACAAGGGAGCAGGACTTTTTTTCTGGGGGAATGCGCCGGAACAGAGTTCCGGAACCTCTTCAACAAAATTCTTTTTAAAATGTTTAAAAGTTCATGAGTTTTCAGTATGCAGATTGAAAACTTTATTTCCCTCTTGAGAGTTCTGGCACCTCTTTTCCCAAACTAAAAGCTCTGCGCGGGAGCCTGTTCCTGCTCTTGAAGTCATTCAGTCTGGCTTGGTTAAGAAGATGATGTGGTTGAAATAATTAAGGATGTATCGACGCATGCAGTTTTATCACCTTAGACCTGGGATTTGATCCAAAGATTTTCTGTCAAAGTTCTTGAAAACTAAGCAGAACCCAGAAATAGGGCAGACATACTTCCTCCCACCCCATTTTTCCCTTTCCATTCCACACAGGTTTTGTACCTTAGCAGTGTCCTTGTACAATCTCCCAGTATAACGACTTTGTCAGATGAGCCCCATGACTTCCCTAAGGTTCTGGAATTGTTAGGGATGCCATGGGAACACGTTTGCCTAAGCCACTAGATACTGAGATGATCCAAGGTGGTGCTCTTGTGCAGTTAGAGGAGTTTACCTGGCATAGCAGGTAAAGTAGTTTTAAATGCTATAAATTCAGTGTAAGCCAAGCTCTCTAAAGAGCTGCTGTAGCACTTAGAGAAACTTTTGGGAGTGCTACAAGAGCAATTTAGAGCTTAAAGCTGTGATCCAAGGAACTCCTAGTACACTTAGCAAACTTCTGTAAGTCCCATGGTAGAATTCTTGCATGATCGTGCAATGTAGAAACACTGACAAATGTACTTCATTACTTCCTTAAGACTTCCCGAATCTTAGGGAAGTTATGGGGTAAATTGGCCAAGATTTCCACTTTTGCAAGATCAGATGAAGATATTCCGGTGACAGATGGGAGAGCCACATTGTCATCACCCCCTCTAGTGTCCATGGATCTTTGTAACTATCCCTAATAATAATGTTGCTTAAGCTGTGATGGTGTTCAGATGCCTATTTAAAAAGAATGGGGAATATGGTCGTGCTCTCAAATCTGCCGTAGCTTGAGAAGAGTTTTGATTAAACCTCATGGCTCTGAAATATTTGCTCAGTTATTCACAACATAGCACTGTTCCCAAGCTGTGTAATGTTTGAATGTTGTGCTGTATGATAGGCTATGGATATTAAAGGCTACTATTCGTACATCTTTCACAATACACTCTGTTGGGAATGCAATTTTGGTAGGAAAAATATTTCAATGAATTTATGTGTATGTGTGTTTGTGTATACACACATTTTACAAAGTACTTGACCCATTAGGTGTTTTGCATTAGTGTTGTAATACAGATTAATGGCTTTTAAACATGCATTTCACCTGCATGGTACATAGCTAGGAATTATGGCAAGCTGTCATAGAGATTAAATTGCAGTGCTGCAATTTAAAGGTTAGAAAATTGAATGTCAGTTTCATGTTAATTCTGGGAATTGACCATTACAACAGTTGTGTGGGGGTGGAATGGATTAAGTCTTTAGATCTGTCCTTGGCTTTCCAATCTGTCTTCTTCGCTTTTTCTGGTTCAGAGTGGTGTGTTTTTCATCTCATTCAGTGATTCCCTTCCCACTCCAGTCATACAGGTGTTCTTCCTGTACAAACTTGCAGGGTGTGTCATTACCATCTGGAAAGCTTTTTTCATTTTGCTGTTCTGGTTGGAAAGGAGTCATTGGTTCTTGTCCTTTAAGAAGCATCTTTTAATTACCTACCTTATGCACTATAGGGCACTGATGGTTGCATACTGCATTTATATTATAAATATCTACAGTACATCAGAATATGTTATGTATGGTTAGTGTAGTATTCTTTCAGTCTAATACTTGGAGCCTTTAATGTGATGTAATGTACCAAAGTATGGCTCTCCTGTACAGCGTAGCATAGAGAAATGAAGAATGGGGATTGTCTTCAGATGTTCAGTGATTCTGTTCACTTAGTCTTCAGTTTTTATATTTTTGGCTAGTTTGTATTTCATTGTTGGCAAGAGTTTTGCTCAGGACTGTAAACATTTTGGATCCATGGGAGCCAAATGTTCCAGTACCAGGCCTGTACAAGTCTTGTGAAAAAGTATTGAATTTTTAACTGATCGGGCCACTAAGCATCTAGAGTTTATTCAGTCCTACTTATTTTGAAAGCCAGGTTATGTTCTTCATTCAGTACTCATGACATGTTTTAATAGAAGTATTATTCAGTCACTCTCCGAAGGTGAGAATATATTAAATTCTGGTAAGAAGTGTTGTGTACAGTTTCCAGTGGCACTCAGATTCTTTGAAGTGGGACCCATGGAACAATATCAGACTTCTTTCTCCTTGCCTAAAATAAGATTCAGGAATATTGGGTCAGTTAACACTAAGTTTATGTTTTTCATACTTTGTATTTACAAACATACCCCATTGAGCAACAGGCTGTATTTTATGTCTGTTTCATGCTTTATATAGAGACAAACCCAGATTTGCCATTGAGACACCCAGAGCTTCTTCTCTGACCCTGTTTGTCCTCCTCCTCTCACAGGAGAATAGGAACCCACTGTAGGGACCAGCCCACAGTTTGAGAACCGCAGCTGCTTTTAGTCTTATCCACAAGTTGTATAAATATGAGAACAGAAGGTGCCTAACTTAATATTTCCATTATTTAATATTGAATATTTAAAATTTACAATTTTTTGTATATCTAGGAAAATAACATTGAAAATTTGCACTCAGTGCAAAAGCTTATTATATCATCTACTGTATTCCTTTAAGGCAAACATTATAAAATAATGTGAAAAGAACCTTTGTTCTATGAGTTCCATATGACAATGTAAATGCAGGTATGGTTCTGTCATTTCCAGATACATTATGTAAAAGAATATTACTTCAAAAATTAATAACTTCATGAAAGAAAGTACATCCAAAATAGTCAGATAAAAGTTGGAAATATAAGATGCAATGTGAATTCTAAACTTATGCAGTGAAAATCTAAACATTACACAGAGGATTGAGGTCAATCTTTATTAGCTGTAATTGGTACGAAGATTCCCCTACGTTGACAAAATGTTTCTGTAAGTCTGAACTAATACAGTCAACAGCCTTATGAAATGGAAGAATTTAAAAGTATAATCATGTTTCAGAAATAATGCTAAGGTGTTTATTTAGTATTTAGACAGGACCGTGTCCTCTGTTATGTCCCTGGAAGGGTATTGTGCTCCTTGGATAACAACACACTGGTGATCTCCGGCCCTAAGGATATCTGGCTGTCCTCGACCAGGGCCTTTTCGGTCCTGGCCCCAACCTGGTGGAACTGTCTGCCAAGTTCCATCAGGGCCCTGTGGGACCTTATGCAATTCCACAGTGCCTGCAAGGCAGAGATGTTCTATCAGGCTTTTGGTTGAGGACAGTGATGGTTTTTACCTCAGCTGGCACCCTCCTCAGTTTTCCATGCTCGTTTCGACCTCTCCCCCCCCCAAACCACAAAATGTGTGCAGTCTGTAATATGGGAATAATTAATTCTCAGGATCACTACTCGCCATCTGTTTTTAATGTAATTTAATATGTTCAATTGTTTTATTTGGTGACTGTTTCTAATACTATGTACATCGCCCAGAGCCCTATGATAGTAGGGATGGGGCAATTCATAAATTTAATAAATAATAATAAAATAGAATGTGGACCGAAATTATTGCCACACAAGCAAACTGTTAGTTTCTGTTAGGAAATGGAAAATAGTAGTATTGATTATCTTAGCAGAAAATAAATATCCCCAAGATAGGATCGTGTGTAGTAAATAGGGATGGGTATGAAATGGGAAAATGTGCTTTGTGTTGGTTCATGGCCAAACCACAAGGTTGATTCGTGAACCAAACCGGTTTGTGGCCCTGCAAAATCCCATTGAAAGGGACAGCAGTCCATTTAAAATGGGGTTTGCACAAAGCCTGAAAAACAGCTGAGTGGTGGGGAGGTGCTCCCAGCCACTCAGCTGTTTTGCTTTCTTGTGCAGTCCCTTTAGGACTGCACAAGAAAGCCGGGAAAACAGCTGAGCGGTGGAACAGAAATCAGGGGTTTATAGGGACTCTGAGTCCCATTAAATCCTGCTTTCTGCTCTATCCATGAACCACCACAAACTGCTTTAAAAGTTTATGTAAGTTCATGATGGTAGATCCATCACATGTTTCAGTTCCTGCCAATCCCTAGTAGTAAACAAAGTTGATCTTCACGTGGTCTCTGTGCTTCACACCCGTATGGGATACAGTACGCATGTGCTGGATCGATTGGCATTGTAGCAAGCTCTTAACGGATTTTCGTGCCCAGACCTTGGGCATACGCAGGAACCCCACTACGCATGCCCAGAGGGGTGGGCGCGGACATCCAGCCAATTCCTTTCTTTCCGCCGCGCTGGAAGCACCTTCCTTTCGTCGGTCTGATCGGTAGCTATTTCTCCTCAGCGGCTCTTTTGTTTTCTCTTCAGTTTTCTTTATTTTTCGCTTCTACCTTTTTTTTGGGTTGTTTTCTTTTTAAAAAAGAAAGACTTTGTTTAGTTGAGGGGGAAGTTTTTTCGTTTACCACACTTTGACCTTCGGGCTCCCCCCCACCTCTTTTTCTTCTCCATTTTGCTTATTTTATGGAGAAGTGGGGCTTTTTCAAGCGTTGCAAGGGTTGTGGCAGTAAGCTCGCCCCACCTGATGGCCACACCCTTTGCATTTTTTGTCTTGGCGAGATGCACCAACCAGAGTCCTGTCAACACTGTGCCAAGTTTTCCAATCAAACTAGAAAAAACCGAGCGGCACGTCTCCGAGTAGCGTTACTGGAGTCAGCGCTAAATCTCGCTTCAGTCATGGACTCAGAAGTGCCGGTAAGACCATCAACGGCTCCAGTATCGAAGCCTTCGTCCAACATCATCCAGTCGACATCGAAGCGTTCGGCACTGACCGCGCAGTCTTCGGCATTGATGCCCGTGAAAAAGAAGCAAAAGTCGAGTAAAGAACACAAGTTGGCCAAAAAGGGCTCCTCTAAGGCCCTAAAGGTGGCTAGGTCTGGGAAAGTAGTGGGTACTGCACTGGGTAATGCCCCTAATGTGCCCCCTGCTCCAACGGTAGTAGCGGCATCGGAGGCTCCAGTCGCTCCACCGATACCAACCATCCAGGTAATGGACTCTCCCATACACCAGCTAGACCATGACACGCGGGTCGATTTGCATCCTTTCTCCGACATCGATAATGTCGAGATCCTCAGTCGTCCCCTGGGCACAGATCGCTCTCCCTCTGCTCAGTCATTGACATCGACAGTCTCAGAGTGCCATGCCGATATCGATGAGGGTCAGCATCGACAGAGCCCTAAAAGCACTCAACGTCATCCTCCCCGTCTGTTCGCCGAGGATCAACCCTTCGATATCAATGATCGGGCTAATCGGGGCTGCACACGGAGACAAGATCCTACACTGTTCCTAGATGCTCCCGCTCTAGAAGTAGATCCCCACGAGTCTTCCTGCCCCCACCTTTCAGAAACCTAGATTTGGATTGGGACAACAGTCTTCCCACAGTAAGCAGGCAAAGTCTGCCAAGCGGGGTTTTTGACTTCCACATCTCCCAGTCACATCCAACCCGTCTAACTCCTTTCCTCCAAACCTGGCACCTCATCACCACAGACAAATGGGTGCTGTCCATCTTGACCCAGGGTTACCGCATAGAATTCATTCAGAACCCCATTACTCCTGTCTTCGTCTCCACACCCCCTTCTCCAGCCCTCCTGGAAGAAGTGTCCGTCCTTCTGCAGAAGGGAGCCATCGAGCCGGTGCCACTGCATCTACAGGGCAAGGGATTATATTCCCACTATTTCACTGTTCCGAAGTGGGATGGAGGCGTTCGGCCAGTCTTAGATCTACGGCCGTTAAACCGCTTTGTGAACTACCACCTCTTCCGCATGGTGTCCTTGCAACAGATTCTGCCACTTCTCCAGAAGAACGTCTGGATGGCCACCCTCGACCTCCAAGACGCGTACTTCCACCTCACCATCCACCCGTCCCACCGCCAATACCTACGCTTTGCAATTGGTCAACATCATTACCAATATGCAGCCCTGCCATTCGGCTTTTCAAGTGCACCAAGAGTCTTCACAAAGACGATGGTGGTGGTCGCGGCCTTCCTCCGTCTCAAGGGTATCTCCATCTACCCGTACATCGACGATTGGCTCTTGGTAGCAACTTCCAGGGACGCCTTAGTCTCAGACATCAACGAGACGCTAGTCCTGGAAAACCTGGGTCTACAAGTAAATCTGGAAAAGTCTCAACTTCAACCGGTCCAGAAAATACACTACATCGGTGCGCTACTGCACTCCACGAATTGCACAGCCTTCCTGCCACAAACCAGAGCAGCCGATATCATCAACCTAGCCACTGTCATCCTTACCCAGCCCTCAGTGACGGCCTTTCAAATACAAAGGCTACTCGGCCTCATGGCCACAACGGAGCGTCCTTTCGGCTTTGGCCCAGCCGCTTCACTCTTTCTGGGGTTACTTGTACTTGCCCTCTGCTCTTCCTATTGGACACCTTCCGACCTGAAGGGCTCATCTTCTGGTGTCTTATCTTTTAGCCTTTTGATACTGTCCACAGGGTTTTCTTGGCAAAAGTACTGGAGTGGGTTGCCATTTCCTTCTCCAGGGGGATCACATTTGGTCTGAGTTCTCTGCTACTAACTAAAAACCCAAGAGAGGAGGTCCCCTCACCATATTAAACAAACATTTAGACTTAATCTCATTAATGTTGCTATCAACAGAGTCAAATTTCATTAACTTCCCCACGTTTAAGTTTAAAGTTTAACTGTCATACAGAAATACCCCAGAGCATCTCAACATTTTATAAAGGCACAATTCAGAGTCCTTCAGCCTTTACATCTCCTTGCCTAATCTCTTCCGGAGTTTATAAGGACTTTTAGGGGCTGCTGCCCCTTTCTCTGAAAGAGAGTCCTCTCCGGGGGATTCCGAGTCCAGCTCCCCATCGGACTTATTGTCCATCCCTTTTTTCCCTTCCACTCCTAGCTCACCAAACTGGACTCTTAAAAATTCCTGTGCTTTCTGAACAGAGTCAATCTTTTCTTTTTTGTCCTTGATTTTGAAGGTTGCACCTTCTGGAGTTAACTATCTATATCCAATATTGCATTTGTCTGTAGAAAAAGAGTTAATTCTTTATATTTCTTTCTCCTTTGTCTTATCTCAAATGGAATATCTTTCAATGTTCTGATGGTATTCTCCCCCACTTTCAGGGGTGCTCCAGATACTGCTTTCAGGATTGCATCCCTCACATGCCTCTTCGAGAATCTTACCACAATTTCCCCAGGCAGATTATTTTTTCTTTATATATCCTGAATATGAC
>NW_015172575.1:379173-379971 GCF_001447785.1 Gekko japonicus
AAAGCCAGTTGAGTCTGACTCTAGGGTTAGCTTTTTCCATTTGTAATTGTAACAGTTGATCTTCCGTAGAAACTTGCTTCTTTTCCAGCTTTTGGACTTTCTTTTTCACCTTCTGTGCAGTGGCATCAACTTCTTTCACCTTGTCAGCTGTTTCGTTCATCACTTTAAGTGTATCGTTTATCTGTGTTTGCTGCACAGTGATACACTGTGCCATTGTTGGCATCTGCTCCTTGATGCTATTCATCTGGTCCAGTAGGGGGCGCATGGATTCTGCCAAAGTCTTTGCCAGCTTGTTGGTTCCTTCCTTTTAGGACTTTCCATAAGTTTCGGTTTCAGAAGTTTCTCTTTCTCCGTCCTCTTCCCCACCATCTTTATCAATTGTTTACAAGTATTTTAAAGTTTTCTGAATATGCGCCCAAACTCTCAAATTTGCCTTGGTGAGTATTTCTTAACAGTTCTGCACACTTTCTCTTCCGCTCCCCCCCTCAATTCACTTAACAGTTCATGCGGTTAGGAGGCGTCCCTCCCCCGCCCATCTCACTTTCCGTTTTACAGAATGGGGTAGGGAGCATTCTTTTCTCTTTAACCACCGCTTACATTAGACTCACATTCATAGTTTGTCCTCAGACCTCTTTTAATGATCATTTCTGTCGCTCAACCTCCTGCGCTTTCCCCGGTCGGCGTCACTTGTGTCCATTCAGCCTCGTAGCACGAAGAACCTTCAGGACGGAGAGGCGCCTCATTTCCCTGGCATTGTGCTGGTGAAGAGGTGACCTCTCAAAAGTCCCCTGGCCAGGG
>NW_015172575.1:382229-383301 GCF_001447785.1 Gekko japonicus
CCGACGTTTTCCAAAACCTTCCTATATCTCCATCAGATACCTTGTCGTCTTGCACCGACTTCATAAAACGAATGGCCCACGCGTTGGGTTTGTCAATTGTTCAAAACGATCCTCAATCTACAGATTCCCTATACGATATCGTCCAACTTGATATGTCCTCAGTGGTCGAGCTTCCAATGTCGTCAGTCTTGCTACAAGCCGCACAAACTCCTTGGCAAAAACCGTTGTCCGCCCCTGTCTCTAGTATAAAATTGGACCACATGTACCGCATTCAGCAAACTGCGGCAGAGTTCCTCCTCACCCATCCTCAACCAAATTCCTTAGTCGTCACCTCATCCTCCAAGTCCAAAAAATCGCAATCTGCTCCTTCCGATAGGGAGGGGAAGAAGTTGGATGCATTTGGCTGCCGCTTCTACTCTACGGGGGCGTTGGCTGTGAAAGCTTCAAATTATCTCGTCTGCATGGGCCGATACCAGTACACCCTGTGGGAACAGATGTCCAAACTCTTCGTGCGTCTCCCTAAGGAGAAGCTGTATGTTGCAAAACTGCTCCAGAAAGAAGGCATGGTGGTCGCTAAACAGCAGTTGTCGACGACCAAGCATGTCCTGGAGGCCTCCTCAAAGACCATGACGTCGGCAGTGGCGCTTAGACGACATTCGTGGCTGAGAACGATTTCTCTCCCATTCGACACTCGCTCGTTGGTCGAGGATACGCCTTTCGATGGCCTGGGCCTCTTCCATGCCAATACGGACTCCTCGTTGTAGGATCTCGACAGGAGTATTAAGGCCTCCTAGTCTCTAGGGATCTCCTCTACATCCCGGCATTCGGGTAAACCGAGGTCTTGGTCCCGCTCTTGGCAGAGAGTCCCGTCGTCCCGTCAGTCTCCGGACACCAGATGGAGGCCTAGGTCTTATTCTGGCAGCCAAAAGTCCTCCTTCCAAAGGACGAAGGCTGGTACTACCCTACATACATCTCGTTCCAAGCAGGCCAAGTCATCCAAGCAGAGCTTTTGACTTCCCTGTCCCCATGTCAGCACAACCCGTCTGTTTTCCTTCATCCGTTCCTGGCGCCA
>NW_015172575.1:385981-413845 GCF_001447785.1 Gekko japonicus
TACAAGTGGCAAAAATTCTGTTCCTCCTTGCGTGAGGATGCCCCTCGAGCCACCTCCGCAGGTCTTGAGAAAATTTTCAAATTCCTCCTGTCTCTCACTGACTCAGGACTTTCACATTCCTTGTTAAGGGTTTATTTCAGCCTACCACGTTCAAGTTGAGGGATGCACACTGTTCTCGCATCCACTTTCCAAACGTTTTTTGAAGGGACTGTTGCACCTTTACCCTCCCATCAAGACTCCTATTGTCCCCTGGGATCTTCCCCTGGTCCTTCGCCAACTCACCAGGAAACCTTTTGAGCCGCTCGCAACTTGCGACATAAAATTCCTGTCCTGGAAAACAGCCTTTCTGGTCACTGTCACTTCAGCAAGGCGAGTTGGAGAAATACTGGCTTTCCGTCATGACACTCTTTACTTGTCATTTCTGCAAGAGGTCTTCCTCCCAGATTTCTTCCTGGCTCCGACATCCCCAGAGGAGAGGCTGTTACACACGTTGGATACGAAGCGTGCGCTTCTGTTCTACTTAAACAGAACCCGTCCAACGAGACGTGACTGTCAACTGTTCGTCTCCTATGCGCCAGCAAGGCTGGGGACTCGCATCACGGCTCAGCGTTTGTCAAGGTGGATTGCAGGTCTCATCCGCCTCTGCTACCTTATCGCTAAGCAGCCATTGCCTGGCCCTATCAGGGCTCATTCAACCAGAGCTGTTGCAGCCTCAACTGCCTTCCTCCAGGGAGTTCTCCTAATGGACATTTGCAGAGCCGTTACATGGGCTATGCCTAACACGTTCATAAGGCACTATGCCCTAGGCATCCATAAGAACTCTCGTACCAACATGGGACGTCACATCTTATCCTCGGCTTTGCAGTAATGACCTGCCAGCACCTTCCTCCAGGTAGGCCACTGCTCGCTAATCTCCCATGGATGTGAAGCACAGAGACCACGTCGAAGATAAACAGGTTGCTTACCTGTAACTGATGATCTTCGAGTGGTCATCTGTGCATTCACACCACCCGCCCTCCTTCCCCACTGCTGTCAGCTTGTACATTTTCCATAAGGGTTGATTCGCGGCGGTTCGAAGGAACTGGCGGGATGTCCGCGCCCACCCCTCTGGGCATGCGTGGTGGGGTTCCTGCGCATGCCCAAGGTCTGAGCGCGAAAATCGGTTAAGAGCTTGCTACAATGCTGATCGATCCAGCGCATGCGCACTGTATCCCATGGGTGTGAATGCACAGATGACCACTCGAAGATCATCAGTTACAGGTAAGCAACCTGTTTTTCTTTGTTTATACATACACACAATTTATTTTATTGATGTTTGATTTAGCTGTTATGGTGTAACGGTTAATGTTGGACTAGATGTAGAGATTGTCTCATCATAGGGTTTTTGTACTCAGGCTATAGTATTTTGGTTACATTATGAGAAGACGACACTCACTATAAAAGAGAATAATGCTGGGAAAGGTTGAAGGCAGCAGAAAAAGCGGAAGACCCAACATGAGATTGATTGACTCAATCAAGGAATCCATGGCTTTCAGTTTGTAAGACCTGAACAAGGCTGTTGTGTTTTTTCAATAACAATACAGTACTAATAACAATACACTACTATTTATCATTCTACCATATAGCCAACTATAATCTTTGCAACTCTATAGCAGTATATTTTTACTTCTATTTAAGCATTGTCTAAGAATTCTACTCTCCTGCCAACCTAGCAGTTCGAAAGCAAGAAATTGCAAGTAGATAAATAGGGACCACTTCGGTGGGAAGGTAACAGCGTTCCGTGCGCCTTGGTGTTTAGTCATGCCGGCCACATGACCACGGAAACGTCTTCGGACAGCGCTGGCTCTTCGGCTTTGTAACGGAGATGAGCACCGCAACCCTAGAGTCGGATTCGACTGGCTTTCGAGCAAGGGAACCTTTACCTTTACCTAAGAATTCTACTATAGTTTTCTATAAAATATCTTAGGGTAAACCTTAGCATTTCATAAATAGATAAACTCAAATACCATGTTTTCTTATAATTTCTTATTGTTTTATCATCTGATATAAGCATTACCTAAACAGTATAAAATGTAATCTTCCATTAAATGCCTTTAATATGAATTAATGTTTTTGAATAAATTCCCTTACCCAATCTTAGTCAGTTACATATACAGGGAGATCCCCTATACCAGTTTAATTTATACAATTTAGTCTTTTACAATTTTTTGTTAAAATATCAACTGTTATAAAAGGTTATCTGAACATTTTCAGCTAATCTACCCTTAGGTATATTTAATATAGATTAAATCTTTATGGGTATATAAGAACCAATTTGTATATAGTCACCCTTAATAAATTACACATACATAAAGTTACCCTAGGGTGCATATACATAGACTTGAGTATTCCTCAACCTCTCTTAATTAGTTTTCACACACAAAAGAGTTCCCTAACCCAGTCTTATTTATAAAGCTTGATCCTTTCTTTCTCACGTTTCTTCTCTTCAGTAGGGTCTTGATCTATGTCTCTTGCTTTTATGGGTTAAAAGGCTTTCTTTTAAGACTTGCCATCTATATTCAAGTCTTGTAGTTGAAGATTCCATAGCTTCTGTTTTGTCTTCTCTTTGTGGTATTTGTCCCTTTACAGCCTTGAAGATTTCAGCAATTATCTGTCTTTTAATAGCTCTGTTGTACTCTTCTGTATACATTCTCTCTCTCTCTCTTTGGTGTATCGGTGCTTCGGTAGAGTGTGTCTGCTTGCTTGTAGTTTTGATCTGTGTCTTGACAGGTTTGGTGCTGGGTCTTTGTCTTTATTGTAGCTTGTGTTGCTATAGTTATCTTTTTGTCTTGTATTGAGTCAAAAGTCTCTAACTGCCAGATTGATTGTGTCAACAATTATGCATTTAAGCTCCTCCCAGGAAATCTGTGTCAAATTAACACCAACTGAGCTATCGGTACACATATCATCTGGCACTTTTTTGTATATGTCTTGTATACTCATTTTGATGCAATAACAATACCCCAGTTCAGCCCAGCAAACCCAGAGTCTCTACAGTTATTTTTCAATAGTCCCTATAAGGCTGACCACATTTACAAGATAATAGCTGCAGTAGACATATTAACAACCAAGAATCTTTCAACATAAATCAGGTGTTTTACAGTTATATAATGGAGACTGAACACTGAGCTTTTATAATTTCAACAATGAGACTGGAGATTATGGGAGGCTGTTATAAAGTAGGAAATTCGATTCTGAATGTCCCTCTTTCTTCCTTTTTTTCACTTTTCCACTGAAAGGGTTATAGTCCTTTTGGTGAAATATATTGTCTATTAAAGTTGTTTAGTCATTTTTCTTTTAGGAGTTTATACATAAATCCAGTGAGTCATTTAAATCCAAAAGAAGCAGGAAAGGGATTTAACAATTGAAGTTCAAAGAATACCAAGAAGATCTCGAAATTTATTCAAATTTGTATTCCAAGCAAAAATATTAAGAGCTCAAACAGCAGTCTTCATGTCTTCTTTGCCCCGAAGAATGTTTAACGTAGCTTTTCTTTAGTCACTCATTCTAGCCACTTAGAAGAGGAAGGGGGGGAATTTGCACCTTTTATTTTCTTGTCCTTTTAAAGATTTAAAGGGGCTTAACCAAAAGTTCATAGAATTCTTCAGTGTTTCTTTTTACAGGTACTCACGGTAAAGGTCTTCATCGGTGTTATGGATGAGGCTCAAAATAACTCTCTTGTTGGGGTGTTCACAGCTGGTGCAGTCATGGCTGCCATGAGTGCGCTGCTTCGTTCCTTGCTTCGGGGACGATTTAGGGCTTTCACCCGCTTGCCATCGCAAGCGGGACTCCTGAATCAAGTCCCTTGCACCGGACCTCCCTCTAGGAGGTCCACTGGAGCTCAGGAATCCCCAAAAACTCCTCTAAAAAGAATGAAGAGCCAGCAGTATCCGGGAGCAAAGCCCGGTGCCGACCGTGCCGCTGCGCTGCAGCCCCGCCTCCGATCTGAACAAGGCTGGTAACAAGGCTTTCAAGAAGAGGCTAGACAAATATTTGTCAGAGATGCTTTAGGCCGGTCGTGCATTGGGCAGGGGGTTGGACTAGATGGTCTGTGTGGCCCCTGTAATGATTCCTTATTTTCAGGGCTCTAGTCGGGGGGGAGCTCTCAGGTACGGAGCTCCGGAAGAGAACCTCTAGGGGGCGGGGCGGTCACGTGGTGAAGCCCCGCCCCCTTCTTTACCCCGCCCTCTGCTTCGATCCTCATTCCGTTTGGGAATGAGGATGAAGCAGGAGGGTAAGTAGCCAGGCCTTCTGACACACTTCCGGTGATGTCAGGGGGTGTGGCCTTCTGTCACTTCCGGTGATGTCAGGGGGCGTGGCATATGCAAATAAGTTATGCTAATGAGTTATGCTAATGAGCTCCGGCAGCTCTTTTTCTACAACAAGACCCCTGCTTATTTTGATGTGTGTGTGTTCCTTTAAATGTTGGTTTGACTGCAGTAATGCAAGGAGGGCGATAGGGGGAGATGTGTGTGCTGTGATTGGCTGATGACTGAGTGTGGGAGGAGATGTTCTGAGAGGAATTTATGTGTGTATGCGTTTTTATGACAGAGTTCAGTGTTCTGTGTGTCTTTGGAAAGAAGTGTGAAAAAGCTTTAGAGAGAGTCTGGAGAGAGAGCATCTATAAGAAAAAGAAACAATCTGTGTCTAAACTCTGTGATTAGACCAATGTTTTATCTTGTGTGGAAATGTCAAAGAGTTTAGCCGGTTTGGTTACACATATGAGAAAGGGAGAGAATCCTGTCAGAGGGAATTTTGGTGTCTGAGAGACTGGTGTGACATCAAGCTTACTAGTTATATTTTACAAGTTCCTTTTTTCCAGAAACCTGTTTTGTTCTTATTTCAATAAATCAATTTTTGTTTAAATATCCCAGATTTCAATACAGTACTTCCTCAGGGCCACGTAGTCCTCTGAAGTGCCCAGACCCTGGGTTACACTACCAAAGAAGAGAGTTGGAATTTTAAATTCCTGGTGGCAGCAGAAACTACCAAGTTCATATACACAGAGTGTGAATTAAAAGAAAAACCGTTACCCCTAAAAGCAAGCACATCACAGAGTATGTTTTAAAGGAAAAACAGGTCCCCTCAATAGGAAGGACGCCACAGCCCCTTCCAATTCTATGATTCTATGATAGGAAATTTTGGAGGTCATTAATTCAGGGTCAACATTAGTTGGAAATGACTTGACAGTACAAAGATGTGGGGATACCCAAATTCAAATACTTGCTTTTTATGGGTGATGTTGACCCATTAATCTTTTTTTAGCCTAACCTACCTCAAAGGGTTGTTGTGAGGATAAAATTTTGAAGAAGGTAATCATGCACACAACTTAAAGATCCTTGGACAAAGGGTGGGGTTAAAAGATAATAACATTTATTGCCCCTTTGTAAAACAGTTGGCAATAAATTGGCTTGGAAAAGAAGTGGTTCCTGGTATCTTAGCAGAATTTTGGATCATCTTTCTTGTTTGTTTTTTCAGTTGCTGCTCAGGTCAATTGATGTCAGAACCATCAAATGTTGTGTGTGATTAATGTTCTGCAAGTGATGGTATACTAGTCAAAAAAACTGAGGAACATGAGGTTTCATGGAGTAGATCACTGTTTTTTGTGGAGCTGAACTTGCAGAG
The DNA here is from genome assembly GCF_001447785.1 of Gekko japonicus. NCBI lineage: Eukaryota > Metazoa > Chordata > Lepidosauria > Squamata > Gekkonidae > Gekko > Gekko japonicus. Next base: position 391,646 of record NW_015172575.1, read on the forward strand.
GCATTTGGGGCCCCTTCATATAAAACAGTGTAGTGGCCTGAAAGAGAAAATCCTAGCCTGTGAACTATACAGTTGACTTGCTATGTGAAATCAGTTAAGTGAAATCAGTACTGGTTACCTTTAACTTGTAATGTTGGGATTTGGGTTTTAATAGCAAGAAAGGTGATGGTAAAATCTCTGGTAAAGTTTGGGAATGTCTGCTGTTGGACTTTCTGACATCAGGGACCAATTTTTCCTGTAGCCAAATAGCATTCTTGTTGAGCCTGGTCAAATATATTTTAAGCTGTCATTCAGTTCCCTTTCCTTTCCCCCACCACTGCCCCATCTGATTGATACTGAATCAGTTTACTTCAGTCTTGGAACATAGTATAAACCTTTGTTAATTTGAATGCCACTGTTAATCAGCAGTATGGAAACAGACTTTTTCCAACATCTCAGTAGCATGTAAACATTTTAAATGAATGTGATCTCACAGCGTAGATGTAGTGCATGTATGATGCAATGAAAGCATACATACATAGCACTCCATGATTTGTCTAGCCATAGGCAGCTTGCAAAATAGTCTTAAAAGAAATGGGTATGCATCTTCTTGAATGGCATATTCCCATTGGGAGAGATTACGGCAACTCTGGGTGGTGGCCAACCAGCTCTATTTTAAATATTTTATTTCTCTTACAGTAGTCAGAGAAGTCCATCTCCAAATCATACCTCCAATACAAGTGCTTCAAACACGACAGCACCACAGAATGCATCAGCGCGGCCTACGTGTTCATTAACACCCACGTTAGCAGCACATTTCAGTGAAAATCTTATAAAGCATGTCCAAGGATGGCCTGCAGATCATGCAGAAAAGCAGGTGGGTGCCTACTCTGAAACGGTTTCTCGATATTCATTCAAAATAGCATAATAATGTTCTTGCTACATTGATTGAATTTATAACCCACTCTCTCCGGACCCAGGCTCAGAGCGGGTAACATCATTTGTAAAGACATTAAGTTCATAAGAATAATACATAATTGCGATAAATACGATAAAATACAATAAAATATATAATAAATATATCCCACTGTGCATTTAAGAGATGGCGTAAAATCTCAGGGGGAGTAAGTTGTCTGATGAGAAGGAAAGGGGGGGAGGAGAGAGGGAGAAAGGGAGGAGGCCTTTCCAAGATAGAAACTGTTGAAATAGAGCCCCTTCGCTGCCTTCAACCATACGCCCAGCGGAACAACTCAGTTTTGCAGGCCTTGCGGAATTGTAACAAGTCCCACAGGGCCCTGATCTCTCCCAGAAGAGTGTTCCACCAGGTTGGAGTCAGGGCCAAAAAGGCCCTGGCCCTGGTTGAGGACAGCCGGACACTCTTTGATCCAGGGATCACCAGCAGAATTTGTTCACTAGAGTGTAATGCTCTTTGGGGGATGTACCAGGAAAGGCGGTCCTGAAGGTATTCTGGTCCCAGACCGTTTAGGGCTTTAAAAGTCAGCACCAAGATCTTGAACCTGATTTAGTCTCCACTCTGGAGCCAGTGCAGCTGATAGAGCACTGATTGTATATGTGATCTAAAGCTGTTCCTGTCAGAACTCACACAGCTGCATTCTGGACCAGTTGCACTTTCCAGGTCAGTCTCAAGGGAAGCCCTGCATATAACAAATTACAGTAGTCCAACCTGGAGGTGACTGTTGCATGGATCACTTTGGCTAAGTCAGAGGGAGACAGGAAGGGAAACAACTGTTTAACCTGGTGAAGGTGGTAAAATGTCAGTTTAAGGACATTCATGACCTGGGTCTCCACTGAAAGGGAGGCATCCAGGATCATCCCCAAGCTCCTGACGGACAATGCAGATGTTAATGGGCACACCATCAAGAGCCAGGAGTAGGCATCCCAACCCCATATTTCCCCAGCCCAGTCACAGAACTTCCATCTTCGATGGATTTAATTTCAGCTGGCTCTGCTTCAACCAACCAATCACAGCCTCCAAACCCTTGGCCAGCTTTTCAGGGGCATCAATCAGACAACTGCTCATCAACAGATAGAGCTGAGTGTCATCAGCGTACTGGGGACACCCACGCCAGCTGGTCAAGGGGGTGTATAAAGATGTTAAATAGCATCAGGGAGAGGATTGCCCCTTGGGGGACACCACATACCAGCAAGTATCGTGGTGAGACCCTCTCCCCTAGCGCTACCCTCTGTCCCTGACCTGGGAGGAAGGAAATAAGCCATTGCAAAACTATCCCCCAAACCTCCATGTTGGCAAATCCCCATGTGAGAATTTATGGCCCTTAAATAGGCTCAGGCCAGGTATAGATGTCTACTTTTTAAAAGTATTTCACCTGCTCTAAGGAAGAATATTTAACTGTCAGTTACTGTAAGTCAGCTGTGTCCAACAAAAGGCCAAAAGTACTACAGCTGGTCATAAAACTGAAGTGAACTGTTTTAAATGTCTAGTAGCCTATCTTTCTGAGACACTTCAGTTTGTGTTTGTGTGGTTTGAAGGACTGATGATTTTTTGTTTTCTGCCTGATTACATGTTTATGCTAATTTATATATAATACAGTTTCTTCAGCGTAGCAAAATAATTAAAAGAAAGTGTCAGAAGTTGGAAGCAAGTACATCCCATTCACTGCAGGGAGAGATCGTGGGAGATGAACCTAGGACAAGGTTATGATCCAAGTGATGTCTTCCTCCCTTAAAACAAAAAATTATATTAACAGGCTATGCATTGTTGCCCAGAAATACTGTGAACATGATTTGCAGTGTTCTGTGGTTTAAGGACCTCCTAATCTCTCAGTTATTTGAAACTGCTCAGTAGTCTGAAAGCTCAAAATAGTTTTGAGGAGCAGAGTTAAGCAGATTTTCAAGGTCATAACTCAAAAGGAATTTTCTCTTTACGCTTTACACAAATTTTATCACTTTTAGATTAACTATATGCAGATCTTGAAATATTTCCATTTAGCTTTAACCTACAGAATAACGAACTCTTATATTCCACCAGTTTAGTGTAGTGGTTAAGTGCGTGGACTCTTATTTGGGAGAACCGGGTTTGATTCCCCACTCCTCCACTTGCACCTGGTTGGATGACCTTGGGTAAGCCATAGTTCTATCAGAGGTGTTCTTGAAAAAGAGCAGTTTCTTTCAGAGCTCTCTCATCCCCTCCTACCTCACAGGGTGTCTGTTGTGGGGAGGGGAAGGGGAAGGAGTTTGTAAGCTGCTCTGAGACTCCTTCGGATAGTGAAGGGTGGGGTATAAATCCGATCTCTTCCTCTTCTTCTTACTCTTGAATCAATAAGACTTATTATACTTCTAAGCTCCATTACTATACAGTCCAGTTTTTTAAAGTTATGACAACTAACCTCAAATCCTAATTCAGTTTAGTACCATTTTTGCTTCACTGATTATGTAGAAATGGAATGTAAGCAAGTTGCTTGACTTGAATGCAGGACGGAATCACATCTTTAAGGCATGAACATATTGGAAGGCCTTGAGCAAGTCACTTTATCCTAATTCCCCTTGCAAGGTTGTCAAGAGGAGCAAGGCTGAGCATTCGTTCCCTACCCCAGTTCAGTGGATTTTATACATGGTAGTTCTCCCCACCTTTGCCTTCAGAGGCCAGTAATCCTTTAAATGAGAGAATTTCCAGCTCTGGCAGGTCACTTGCTAGTGGTAATTGTTGCTGGTGAGCAGGGAGTAGGCAGACTGTTTGTAACTTTGCCCTGAGCCACTAGAAGAAGTCTAAAGTAAAACAGTTGTTTCTGGACTAAGAATTGAATGAATTTTCAGCTGTTCATGAATGGTACTATGCTGTTTCTAAGCCTATCTTTCCTCAATTGAATAGCAACACTACTTTGCACAAAAACCTTTCCCCATAAAAGGGGTTAAAAACGTTCAGGAGCACTGAATCATTGCAATTAAAGATTAGCAGAACTCACAACAGCATTGATTAGGATGGTCTGAAACACAACCACTACATTGTTCATGCAGTGAGTCTTGTATGTTGCCTCCAGCCCATAATGTAGCTGACCCCGTTCGTATTTTTCTCTCCGGCAAGTGTTACCAAACCCTTTAGACAAGCTTTCAAACTTCTCATTTTTAACTTTAGGCATCAAGATTACGTGAGGAAGCTCATAACATGGGAAGCGTCCACATGTCAGAAATTTGTACTGAATTAAAAAACTTACGATCTTTAGTTCGAGTATGTGAAATTCAAGCAACTTTGCGTGAGCAAAGGTAAGAATTTATTCTTTGTGTTATCATCCTGATTTTTTGCATCTTTTCCATCTCTGTGTTAGCTTTATAACATTGATAGCAGTAAGCACTATTGAACTGCATTCCCTAGTGTGTACAACCAGGGGCTAGGAACTGTTAACAGCCTAACATACAGGATGCTATTGACTTAAACCGGCGTAATACCTCCCTCCACAGCCATTGAACTACTGAAGGTGCTCCTGGATCTTGAACAATTATTTAGTCCATTATGTGTACCATTCAGGTAGGTCAACCATTTTTAGGCCCAGCAACTTTCTCCTTTTCTAGAATAAAACCACTTGTTTACTTGTTGCAGATTAACTAATTTAAACATACTCATGTTTGTGTTAAATTATGACAAGTACTAATGTATTGAAACTGTTTAAAAATAGACTAGATATATCAGTACTAATTGTTTGTTTTTTCTTTATAGGATACTATTTTTGAGACAACAAATTAAAGAACTTGAAAAACTAAAGAATCAGAATTCCTTCATGGTGTGAAAAGGTGTGAATAATTGCACATGGGTTTTGAGTACAGGAACTGTAAACTGGTTGCCCAGTCTTAACATTTTTGAGCTGCATTTGAGTAGACTTTGGACCGTTGAGTTGGGCGAAAGAAAAAAAGTGACACGGGAAAGGGGACAGGAGGGGAGTCATTCAGGGGAAGAATACAAGGATGATTTGTAAAACCCTTGAAATGTAGATTTCTTGTAGATGTATTCTTCACGTTGTAAATATGTTTTGTAGAGTGAAGCCATGGGAAGCCATGTGTATCAGAGCTTAGACATCCAAAACTAATCAATGCTGAGGTGGCTAAATACCTAGCCTTTTACATGTAAACCTGTCTGCAAAATTAGCTCTTTTTTTAGTTAATTTATCATTCAGAAATCTTGCATTTCCTAAAATTAATGCAAGCGCCAGGCGATCTGTGTCTCAAGGCTGCAACAGTCTGAAACAGTTTGGGTAATGTACAAAATATCATGAAACAACTGTTTCCACACTTGCACCGAATCAAGAGCAGTGCTTCTCCATTTCTGTTTTACAGAGCAGTGTTTTTCATTTTCTGTATTCATTTCCCCTGGAAATCCTAGATCTGATTTTATCAGGTTTTTTTTTTAATTCTTCTAATTTTCTCCTTTCCTAAAGCACTGTTGCTATGGCACTTTTCTATAATCTTTTCATTCCTGTGTACAGTAGCTTAAAATTGCAGTGATTGAGCATAACCCACTTGTTTGTATAAATTATTGAAATGTATTTCCATTTGCACCCTGTAAGAATGGACTGGTAGTACTGCTGGGCATGTGTGCTGAAAGTACATCCCTTTCTCAAATTATACCGAAACAGCCCAATGAACATGTCAACATGGTTGTGGGAGGGGAAAGAAGAAATAAAAGCTAGTCAGATGTGAATTGTATCTGTTGTAATAAACATGTTTAAAAAAAAAAAAGAAACACTGGTTTTCATTTCCTTTGATCAATACATATTAGAATTTGGACTCTTTGGGGGTACTTTATCAGATCTATTCTTGTTGAATACTTTTTGTACTTAATTGAAAATAATTCCTCAAGCGAGGTTTTGTTTAAAAATTGTAAACAGGAAATTGTGTATAAAATATTTAATGACATTCAACAAGGATCATTGACACCTCCCCAACAGTTGTCATATGTTAACTCCTGGTTTTACCTGTCTTGCTATTATGACATTTCATTTCGAAGGATGTTTGTGTTGTAGCTAACTGTTCAAGTCTGGTGCTGACTGCTGTTCTTAGCCATCACAAAACGCTGACTTTGTGTAATTGGAGTGTCTCACTGTTCAAAGACAGTGGGGAAGCTCAGCTTTGTATATTGTTTCCTAAAGTATATTAAAAATAAAAAAGAAACTATTGCTACTACAAAATAAACTTGGGTTTTCTTTGCAAAAGCTGTCAGTCGTGACTTGGTGCTACAAATGTATGTTATGTTCCTAAAGCTAGCAGAGAGGTGACTGAATCTGCTTCAAAATGATTTGTTTTTAACACAGAAGACATATTTAGAACTGTTAATCACATAAATATAATTCTGGCTTTGATACTGTCTTCTAACATGGTAGTCAAATCTCTTGCCCTGCCCTGTGCTCTGTATCTTAAATTTCAGTGATGGTGAACAGTACTAACTTGTGTAGATTGTGGGACAAGCTTAGCTTTGCAGGTGAGCTTGTCTATTTGTTGATAATTTGTAAGGCACTAGGGGGCAAGGGGAAAACCCCGCTCCTTTTCCTTCCTGATTCCTGCTTGCCTGATTAGGAGATTTGGGTTTTCTACAGACACCCAGGTGAGTGACAAATTATAAACCTGTTTGGGTTTTGACTTGTCCATAACAATTTTGAGGAGTGCTTAGACTGAAAAACTGCTTAGGAGCTGTGTAACTTATATATAGTACCAATGTGTAAACTCCCAAATCCTCTAAATCAGGGGTGTCGAAACAAGTGGCCCAGGGGCCGGATTAGGCCCTCAGAGGGCTTCTATCAGGCCTGCTGTGGAACTGGCCATCTCCTGCTTCCAATTCTGTTGCTGCTGCTGCATCATAGCTTACTTCATCAGACTCTCTCAATTGCTCAGCCGTTTAATGTTTTCCTCTGGGTCCTAGACTCAGAACTCTGAGCATGAGATTTCTGTGGTGAATGTCAATAAACAAAAGTAGGTTTGCAGCTTACAGATACAAACTTGAACAGCATATTCAAGTTTGCAACAGCACAGACATTTTGATGCAATAATTCAGAGCAAGAGGTGTCAGTTATCAGATACTGTCAAATAAAATATTGCAAGAATGCTAATGTTTTAAGCATGTTTTTATTTTAAGTTTTTAAAAAAATCTTGGTGTTTATGTCCTTTATAACATTTATATCTCCGCTACCTGGCATTACCTTTTGTAACACACATAATTTAAGTGATCTTTCATGTTGCTCATTCTGTACGCAGGAATGCTCTACCTCTCTGCTGGTACACTAAGAGAGCGATCCTAAGCAGGTCTACTCTGAATTCTACGTGGTTTATTCATTAGGGCTTACTCCCAGGAAAGTGTCCTTAGGATTGCACTGGAAATCAGCTTTTTGATGAGAGATGGCTTAGATCAAGTTGGAATAGCTGACGGGATATGAACAGATCAGTGGTGGTCTTCATATTAAAAGTTGCTATTGAGAGTAATACTAGAAATGTATCATAGCCCAAAACATACGAATTGTATGCAAGTACAACCATATGCTGAGATGGGCTAGTTCATTTTGCCAAGTATGCTATGCTTCAATATGATGCTTGTGCTTCCTGTATTTGTGTGTGTGTGTTACATGCCGTACATACAATCAGTACTTGTACAACAAATCTATAAAATTAATGGTGCCTTGACATTTTGGACTTTTTTTAAAGCCAGAATTATAGTCCCCTATTTTTGCTTTCATTGTGGCTGCTTAGCTTACACAAAGGAGAAGTCAAAATTCTGTGCATAGCAGAGCAAATCTATAGCACATGACTCTTTTCCTAGATACAGAAACAGCAGAGCATGGTCTGTGCATTTTCATATTGCTAACACCTTAGTGGAATTCTTGGCAAGCTTGGCCAGCAGCTACACAAACAAGGATTGAAACTTGTGAACCATATGCAACAAAACCTGAATCATTCGCTCATCAAGACTTCTCCGGGTACATAACATGATTTTCTGACCTGTCATACACGTAGTGCTAAGAAAGTAATGGATCTGTTTGGAGAAACAAGATTTGGCCTGAGAGAGCCCCATCCCTTCTAGGAACTTGGCACTGGAGAAACAGCAAAGACAGTGGTGTTTGTAATAATGCCAGTAATGACATTTAGATCTGGCCAGCAAGTTAGTACTGCTCATGCCTTTGCTGATAATTCAGAGCCCATCTCTAAAACTTGTATCAGCTGTGATCTAAGGCCATCGGTGAAGAAACGGGGGTTATATACCTTGCAATACTGACATGGGGTAATACTCTCCAATCCAGAAAGTGACGGACTCTTTACAATGCACAGCAAATACCATATGAAAGCTCCTGTGCCAGAGAGTGAGCCACAGAAAAACCAAGAGGTTTGTAGCAATCTTAGAAAGCATAAAAGAGGGCAACAGAGCATCTCCTTGTGTCAATCACCAACATATGTTTATATGCACAGGTCTGTATGCAGGATAGTGTTTTCTGACCCTCTTCCCTCCTTCCTCCCTGTACCCACAGCTTAGGTAGCATACTTTGATCAATAAGGTACCGTACTTGATTTTCTTTCCTATAATTATAGACATGGATTAGAGTCGAGATGTGTGGCTAGCACCAGGACTCTTGCGAGGAACTGCTGCGTGAAAGAAACCAAAGAAAGCTGCTTTATATAACCAAAGTTCTTGCATTTGTGGCTGTTGCTGTAATGTTTATAACAAAGCCCACTAGATGGCAGTAGCGTACTACAGATTCATATTGGAATCTGGTTGGGGACTGAGAAAACTACCCCCCTGCAATTGTTTGTTAGTAGCTGGGAATGGAACTTGCTTTCCTGCAACAGTGCCAAAGAGAAAGAGAGCTTGCTTCTCCCTTTCCATTCCCAGACCTTAAAAAATGGTCTTGAAGAAAGAGGGTGAGGCAAAGCCCATGCTGGTCTGGGGGGATTTGGTGGTGGTGCTGGGTGAGGAACTTGAAAAGGGAGGGGGAGGAATGTCTCACCTTTCGCCATTCAGGAAGTTTTCACAGCTCCCCTCCCCACATGTTGCAATTATTTCTGTAGAAATGTAATCAATGGGAAGCAGCTTCCTGAGATAGCCATAGTCTGCATATATATTATACACTGTGTGTATAAACATAGTCCCACATGATGTAGCTCATATGTCTGTCCTGCCCTTCTAAGAGGAAAATGTGCTGAAGCATGCATAGAGTATTATGGAGAATGCAGGCTGGGTCTAGGGTTCCTGACCTGTCAAGTATTGTGGGTCTTCCTTAATTCTCGTGTGCACGGGATTACGACTGTGGTGTGTGCGAAGAAGGCACTGTTTTCCCAATCAGCATGAGTCTTAGAGGTGTGCTATTTGGCTCTGGGGGACAACCACACCCATGTACAGGTCTGAGGTCAGGAAAACAGTGCAGATGGGAACATGTGAAGCTGCCTTGTCCTGACTGAATCAGACCCTCGGCCCATCAAGGTCAGTGCTGCCTACCCAGACTGGCAGTGGCTCACCGGGGTCTCAGGCAGAGGTCTTTCCCATCACCTACTGCCTGAGCCTCTTAGCTGGAGACGCCGGGGACTGAACTTGAGACCTCTTTTGCATGCCAAGCAGATGCTCTGCCACTGAAGGGTGACCCCGCCATTATTCTCCCAGGTCCCTGAGAGAATCTCTCCAGGGAGAGAGGCAGTGGCCAGGAGGTCACTTCATGGTTGAACAGGGATTCAAGGCTGGTCCTCTTGCCCTCACCTGGATGGCTCAGGCTAGTCTGGTCTCATCAGACTGTCTCTGATGCCTTGTCTCCAGCCAGGAGGCCAAGGGTCTCTCTTGGCCTTCTATGAAGGTACAGGCACAGCTGGGCCTGGAGAGGGGTCCTGGCAGCTCCCAGAATCTCCCATTCCCACGGGCTGGAGGTCTTGCTCAGACTCTGGCTGGAGAGCAAAAGGCTCTGTGGCACTTTGTACTACAACTAAGTCATGAGCACAAGCGAGCTAGAAGGACCCAGCCACAGCACTGCCTGGACACCCTTGGCAGCTGGTGCCAACCCTGCCTTAGAGGGGTCTGCAGGGAAATTATCTCCCTAGCAATGGGGAAATCATGATTTCTAATACTTACAAGCGAATGGTAAGTTTAACTGTGTTTTGTTTATATGCATAAATTTCTTGTGAGTTACTCTGTCTTTCTCAGTTCTGGGTGCTGGCTCCCAGGATCCATGACAAGCAGGACTGGGGAACCTTCCTGCGTCCCAAGTAGTCCATGTCGGAGTGAGCTCCCCATCTCTGGCCCCAGCTCCTGCCAGCCTAGTGGTTCGAAAGCAAGAAATTGCAAGTAGATAAATAGGTACTGCTTTGGTGGGAAGGTAACAGCGTTCTGTGCGCCTCAGCGACTAATCATGCCGGCCACATGACCACGGAAACATCTTCGGACAGTGCTGGCTCTTTGGCTTGGGAACGGAGATGAGCACCGCCCCCTAGAGTTGGATTCGACTAGCTTTCGAGCGAGGGAAACCTTTACCTTTTAATAACTTTGAATACCTTTCAATAACTTGTGAAAGTGGATAAAATCACCCCCCTCTTTGCTCCTCAAGTACCAGTGCTGCTTATGCAGGGGGACATTTTGTTCCTTTCCTCTTCCTCATTGCACCCCCTCCCCACCCATGTGGCTATGGCCCATGGCTATTGTGGCTGCCAGAGCCAGCTTTCCTGGATCAGATAGAATACCCGCACGGGTCCAGTTCAAGGACCTGGTTCTTGCCTTTTGAATATTTGTGCAGATTTACATCATTTATGCCCCATTTCTTTTCTCCTCAGTGGGGACCCAAAGTGGCTGACGTTCTCCTCTCCCCCCTTTAATCTCCCAACAGCACATGGGGTGTCCACACCTAGGACTTCCTGGTTCTCTCCTTGTCCTCTTGTGCCTACCCGTCTCTCCCTCCCTCGGTGGCAGCTATCTGTCTATAGTGCTTAAAAAAGTAAAAGGTTTCCCTGGCTCGAAAGCCAGTCGAATCCGACTCTAGGGTTTCGGTGCTCATCTCTGTTTCCAAGCCGAACAGCCAGTGCTGTCTGAAGACCTTTCCGTGGTCATGTGGCCGGCATGACTAAATGCCGAGGGGCATGGAATGCTGTTACCTTCCTACCAAAGCGGTACCTATTTATCTGCTTGCAATTTCTTGCTTTCGAACTGCTAGGTTGGCAGGGGCTGGGGCCAGAGACGGGAGCTCACTCTGTCACGTGGTACTCGGGTCTCGAACTGCCGAATGACAGACCTTCCAGTCTGCAGTTCAGCTTCTCAACCTCCGAGCCACTATGGCCCCCTATAGTGCTTAGTCTCACTATAATGATGTAGCAACTGGAATGGACACGCACTCCCGCATTCCTGTCATTCCACAGACTCTGTAAAAGGAAGAGCTTTTCTGTAAAGGTAAAAGGACTGTACTGTAACAGAATAGTTCAGGAAGGTGCTTCATTGAGGTAAAGGGGCTGGGGGTTGTACCACTGTGTATTGTATGTATTACCAGTTTGCTGCACGTATTACCCTGTTTTTTTCATTGTTTTCTACAGACATAATGCCATTTCTCTTCATTATACCCACACTCTGTATCATGCTGTGTTGGCTATGGGGCGAGAGAGGGGGGAAGTGCTGAGGCAACTGCTTTCTGGACTGAAGTATGTCCAGTCCCCTATTCTGGCTGCTCTTACGGGTTTGAACCCCACCCACCCACAACTAAATAAAAAGGGGGGCACAAGCTTTGGGATTGGTAACGTGTAAGCTGTGTGTTCTCTTATTCAGAAACCTACTAGGCCAAAGCTGTACTTATATGTGAGATAAATAGGGATCAGTTCCTTAGATATTTGACTCGACAGACAAGACACAGATGGAAATGGACAACAAAGATTTATCTAACAGAAAATAAAGTATTTAGTACTGTAACTGTTACGTCTGGATGACTTCGATATATAAAGTAAAACTGGCTCTCAAGTAAAGTAAATAAACCCTGAAGAGGGATTTGATTCCCCCCTTCTCTGGATAGATTACCTCCGCAGGTTCCAGGCTGTTCTGTTCCCACACAGAACCTATACACAACATTTAGGAAAGGTGGGCCCTTAACAGGATACTTATTTGTCACACTAAAATAAGGTTTTCTTCCCTAAGCTGACCCTCCAAACCCTAACTAAAAGCCAAATAAAATCCTGGCTAAGATGATGCTCCTTTCCAGAGCCACGAAATGAAAATCCCTGTCCAAAGAAAAGAAAGTTTTCTTTGTCCTTCTGGAACTGTGGCTGGCTCATCCACTCCCATCCAGGGGAGTTTCATGGGCTCTGATTGGCCGACAATCACTTGGATTTGCAAGAGGTCTAAATCACAACGATTGGTTCAGAGCCATGGAGGAGAGGCGGGGCTTTTAAGGGTGATTACCACACATGCCTGTTGTACTACTTTCATCCAGAGCTTGGTTATCCTGGTCCAAGTATATTGCTTATTAGATGTCACCTCATTGATTGTATCAGCTGACACTGTGCTTATCTGATGTCTCTTCACTGTGTAATCTGCTTTGAATCTCAGTGAGGGGGAGGGAAAGTGCCAATGTGTGGGGCGGATCCAAAATCCACACAATGACCAAACCTCCTTTGAGTATCTAAAAGGTGGACAACTGCGTGAGAGTTGTGTAGACGTATGATATCACAAAGTGACTTTGCTATCTTCCCAAATGAGTTTGCTTGCCTTCCTGCCCTTTTGTTGGGGAATTATTCCAAAAATTCAAGAGATCACTTGGTATGCTGAACTCACTCCTCACCACAAGAGGGCGAGAAACGCACATGACAGAACTAGCAGTATTCATAACACACACACACCCAAGCCTTTGGAAGTAGCAGACTGGAAAAGATCACTGTATGATCTCTTGTGCCCCCTCCAGATCTCTAGTAGCCATCTGCAGGTGTAGCAACAAACAGATGGTGTGGGGAAGGAAAGGATCAGAAAAAGTACTTGCTGATGTAGGGGGCTTTAGCGCCACAATTTGGCTTACATTTTAAAATGCAGCTTGAACTTTTTGTGTTTGTTTAAAACATTTATATACTACCTCTCCACTGCAACTTCCTGAGGCACTGTAATTCAGTTAAAAGGTAACCCTAAAGGCCACTGCATGGTCTAAATCAAAGACCAGCTATTTAGAATTGCCAGCTCTTGAGTTAAGAAATGCCTGGAGATTTGGGGGTGGAGCCTGGGGGAGGACAGGGACCTCAGCGGGGCACCATGCCACGGAGTCCGCCCTCCCAAGCAGCCACTTTCCCCGCAGGGGATCTAACCTCCGTAGTCTGGAGATCAGTTGCATCCTTAAACTGGAATGTTAAAAAATAGCAACAATGGACCAAAAAAGCAATATAATTTAAATAACAATACAATCAAAAGCAGGGGGAAAAAATAAGGGGGAGACGACCAAATCTGTAGACCAATAAATTAAAAACTGAAATAAGTTGTAGCCTATAGCCAAATACTTCCAAATGTGGTGCCAGACATTACAAGGTCTGGTGGGACGGCCACTGGCAAGGCCTTTCCATCACACCCCCTCAGTCGCATGTCAGAAGCCTAGCAAGCACATGGTAGGGCCTCAGATGAGTTCATTATCTCAGATGAGATGAGGTACAAAATTACATCTGTGGCTCCCTTCCTTCTACCCCCGGGGCTAATCAGACTGGGGCCCCATGGTAACACATTCAGCAGCGAGTTCCAGGCAAGGATCCTCAACAAAAATAAAGCTCCTTCAAGCAAGCAAGCCAGCAAGCCAGGTCCTAGGTCATACAGAGCTCTGTAAGACCACAGGAACACATGAAGTTCCCTTGAACTGAGTCAGACCACTGATCCATCAAGGTTCTGTCTACTCGGACTAGCAGTGGCTCTCCAAGGTCTCAAGCAGAGAGAGGTCTTTGACATGCCCTGATCCTTTTTAACCGGAGATACCGGGGGACTGAACCTGGGACCTTCTGCATGCCAAGGAGATGCTCCACCCCTGAGGTCCCCCATCCCCTCAGAACCAGCATTTTGAAACAGGACTAAAGAGGCAGCCAGTGAACAGGTTCCCTCACTGAGGTAACGTGGCACCTGTAGTTCTCCTGCTGTATTCTGGACTAGCTCTGTGGGGAGGGCGGTATAAAAGTTCATTGAAATAAATAAATGTTCCAAATCATCTTTCAAGGGCAGATGATGGTAATCAGGTGACAAGAGCATGGATCACCGTGATGGTGGACAGTGGTGAATAAGTAGATTGGGGGGGGGGGAGCTTGTCCCGTGGGAACATCCTTGTTGTTGAGGGTCTCTGGACAGGATTCTTTTAAACATCCTTATGTTGCTTAGGTCCTGCCAACCTAGCAGTTCGAAAGCAAGAAATTGCAAGTAGATAAATAGGTACCACTTCGGTGGGAAGGTAACAGCGTTCCGTGCGCCTCGGTGTTTAGTCATGCCGGCCACATGACCATGGAAATGTCTTCGGACAGCACTGGCTCTTCGGCGGTGAAACGGAGATGAGCCCCGCAACCCTAGAGTCGGATTCGACTGGCTTTCGAGCAAGGGAACCTTTACCTTTACCTATGTTGCTTAGGGCAGATGCTTCCATGCTGAAATAACATCGTGCCCCCAGAGGCCCTTCCAAATCCTCACACAGCCCATGCCGGCCCAGTGCTGCTTTGTGCTTCAGGCTTTCCTTATCAATCTCCTCAGCTGCCAGACAGTCCTGGCTTGAGCTATTTGCCCCTCTCTTCAGCCTCTCGTTGTGACACATTACATGTAAGGGTTGAATCCTTCTGGGCAAAATTGAAACCTACTCAGACTGTGCGAGCAGTACACTGGGGTAGGTCAGGAGTGAGGTCGTGCCCCGTAGCCTCACCATTCCTCCCGTGTGCAACATGACTTCTGAAACATCCAGTGTGGTGTAGTGGTGAGAGTGCTCGACTGGGATCTGGGAGACCCAGGTTCACATCACTACTCTGTTCATGGACATGGGCTGGGTGACCATGGGCCAGCGACTCTCTCTCTCTGCATAACCTACCTCACAGGGTTGTTGTGAGGATAAAATGGAGGAGGGCTGAACGCTGCCCGCTGCCTTGAGCTTCTGGGAAAGGTACCAAATGACTATGCTGCTCGCACCGATCTTTAGGAAATGCCTGGGTTTTTTGTGGGCCCTTTCTTTGTACTGCCTTGTAAGACAAGTTCAGCTATTTTAACTAACCTACTTTGTGTATCATTTAGGGTCAAAGGATACAAGGTGAAAACGACCTGTTTCAAAATTCATCTCACATGAGTTGGCCATGGGCAACCCACTGTTCTAGAGATCTCCACTGTGACACCAATGGTTACCAGGATGCCAGCTGATATGTCTCCTGGTCAGGGCTTTTTTTGTAGAAAAAGTCCAGCTGGAACTTATTAGCATAATAAGCCATACCCAACAGCAGGAACTCATTAGCATATTAGGCCACACCCATGACAGCACAGCTCATTAGCATATTAGGCCACATCCCCATGTTACCAGAAGTGTGGTCATCCAGCCACACCCACCTTTTGCTTCTTTTGCTTCTTATTCTGTTTACCTTGTTTGTTGTCAAAACCCAAGGACCTTTTTTTGTAGCAGGGACTCCTTTGCATGTTAGGCCACACACCTCTAATGTAGCCAATCTTAATGAGTTTCTGCTGTTGGGTGTGGCCTATTATGCTAATCAGTTCCTGCTGGGTGTGGCCAACTTGGGAGCCAGCCGGAACTCCGTTCCTGTGCGTTCCTGCCCCAAAATAGCCCTGCTCCTGGTGCCCACTTGCTTCTCCTCCAAAGCTACTGGCCATTCCTGGTTTTTCTTCATCATGTCACAGGTGCCCATTCAGAAACAGCTGCCCACATCATAGGGAATGCGCTTGGCTTGGAATCTCCCAACCTTTTGTGATTGCTCCCTGTGGCAGCCATTTTGTGATTGGTCCCCCCTTCTCATGGCTGCCATTTTGTGGTGGTTCCCCTTTCTCCACAGGCTTATCAAAGCTGAGATCCCTGCAAGTATTTTCTCAACCTCAGCCAGTAGTTTTGCCACTGCTGTGTCCGCTTGGCTCAGCTCTGGCTGGTGGTACCACTCAGTGGCCCCTCTCGTGCTGGCTCATAATACGACAAGGACCGCTTGACCTTGGGTTCGTCCTGGGTCATCTTAACTACCTAGTCCTATCCTCTGAGATCCCACCATTTACTCTGTTTCAGAAGAAGAGTTTGGATTTATACCCCACCCTTCGCTACCCGAAGAAGTCTCTAGGGCTGCCAAATGCCCCCGGGGGGCAGATTCCCCCCCGCTTTCGAGCCCCGCTTTCCGCTCCCACGGAATCGGGGCCTGGGGGAAACCCCACCCCCGCGTGTGCGTCACCCGGAAGTGA
The DNA here is from genome assembly GCF_001447785.1 of Gekko japonicus. Taxonomy (NCBI): domain Eukaryota; kingdom Metazoa; phylum Chordata; class Lepidosauria; order Squamata; family Gekkonidae; genus Gekko; species Gekko japonicus. The sequence continues at coordinate 407,973 of NW_015172575.1, forward strand.
TGTCGCATGCTGGGGGCGGGGCCACGCCATTTGAGGGGGAAACTTTTTGTTTTCCCCTCAAATGGCGTGGCCCCGCCCCCAGCATGCGACATCACTTCCGGGTGACGCACACGCGGGGGTGGGGTTTCCCCCAGGCCCCGATTCCGTGGGAGCGGAAAGCGGGGCTCGAAAGCGGGGGGGAATCTGCCCCCCGGGGGCATTTGGCAGCCCTAGAGACTTCTTCGGGTAGCGAAGGGTGGGGTATAAATCCAAACTCTTCTTCTGAAACAGAGTAAATGGTGGGATCTCAGAGGATAGGACTAGGTAGTTAAGATGACCCAGGACGAACCCAAGGTCAAGCGGTCCTTGTCGTATTATGAGCCAGCACGAGAGGGGCCACTGAGTGGTACCACCAGCCAGAGCTGAGCCAAGCGGACACAGCAGTGGCAAAACTACTGGCTGAGGTTGAGAAAATACTTGCAGGGATCTCAGCTTTGATAAGCCTGTGGAGAAAGGGGAACCACCACAAAATGGCAGCCATGAGAAGGGGGGACCAATCACAAAATGGCTGCCACAGATGCTAATTCGTCTATTAGGGCACTTTCTCAACAAGGATACAGGCAGGACTGTGCCTTTCTTTCTTTCAATCTATGCAATTCAAGTATTTTTGAAAAAAGTGCACGCGAATGCATTTGTTGGAAACTTCAGTTCAGTGCTATCTGACTTATGAATACAGGGCTATTAGAAGGCGGCTTTTAAGTAGTCTCAGTACTGTGGTGCCAGTGCTAAAGCATACAGTGAATTTAGGGTGTGTGACTTTTTAAGCCATGCTCTCTTGGGTTGAGGATCTGCATGCTTACTCCACAGTAAATCCCACTGCGTTCAGCCGGGCTTATTCCTGCAAAGGATACATAGGATCACAGACTTAGACTACAACCATCATCAGCATGCATACAAAACAGTAGCATTGCATTCAGAGGGATCGTAGACTTCTAAGTGAGCCCAGCTGGGCTTGGAACAGTCACAGTCAAAGAGCCAAGAAAGAGTCTGGGGCTGCCTCAAAAATTAACACTCCGACTGCCTTAGAAGGTTTGTGATCCAGATCTCAGTTTGCCAGATGCAACAGAACCAGAGGGATGCAGTGGTTAGAGCCTTGGACTCTATACTCGCTGGAGACCCAGGCTCGAATCCCCACTCTGCCATGGAAGCTTGCTGAGTGACCTTGGACCAGACACATGCCCACCACCTAATCTACCTCATAGGGTTGTCGGGAGAAAAAAATAGAGGAGAGAAGAATGCAAGCCACTTTGGGTCCCCCTTGGGAGAAATGAAGTAAATCAGTCAACAGTTTCCAGGAACACGACAAATAATCTAGCCCAGGGGTGTCAAACATAAGGCCCGGGGGCCAGAACCGGCCCACCCAGGGCTCTTATGCGGCCCACGAGCAACTGGTGCAAGGAAGGGAATAGGGGACTGCTGGGGGAGTGGGCGGAGCCACTCTGATTGTGGCTTCAGCATGGCAGAACAACCTTGTCTGCAGCAGTCAAGCATTGTGGGAGCATCTGCCCAGTGCTGCACCACTGGCTCTCCAGTCTGCCCATACGGGTTTTCCTTTGCACCCCCCTCCTAGCCCACGGGGTCTTGCACCAACTCAGAGCTTACCAGCTGCTGTCCTTTATACAGTTTATATCTTTGATACCTGGCATTACAGTTATGGCACACATGGCCCGGCCTGACAAAGTGACATTTATGTCAGATCCGGCCCTTGTAACAAATGAGTTTGACACCTCTGATAGCCCAGCCCATGTGCATACACAAAGTACACCGGGCAAGAAGCTCAGTCTTTTTCTGCAAAACCCCCGAAGGAGACTCCCCGGCTTTCCAAGGAGGCTTTGTACACAACAGAATAATTCCCCTGTATATAAGGCAAAGAGCACGATCCCTCTGCCAAACTAGTAAAGGACCTTTGCATGTCATGGGTGATGGGGCAGATCCATTCCCCCTGGCTACAGAGGCACGCAGATTCACCAGTGCTGAGTTGGGTTCCAGCATCTATATGAGTGAACTTTGTCACCACAATGCTATAACCGATATACCACACCCTGCTAAGCAAAAAAACCGTCTGGGCACTTGGTGGCAGTGGAGCAGGCCCCTCTACTGCTGGCTCCCAGCCACTTCCATGCCCTTCTTGGGGGCTTTTACGCCTCTTTATTATTCAGGGGTTTATATGCAAGGCTAAAAAGACATTGGCCAAGATCCAGTGAACCCTAAAAACTAGATCTGTGTGCTTGAGGAAGCTTTAGAACAGTGGTTCAAACATTCTTTTGATTTCTTCGTGATGGATAAGTTGTCATCTCAGCTGGCACAGGGTGATTCTGGTCCGTATTCACCAGATTTTGAATTCGTCTGGTTCCCGGTGTTAAAATTTGTATCTGATAATGTTGAATTATGTCGACTGCCTGTTTTATTTAAGAATATATTTTAAATTGTTGTTGATTGTATTTTTTATATATATAGTTGTGTTGTTGGTACTTCAGAATATCTAAGTTTTGTTTTTGGGTTTTTAATGTTGTTTTGTTGTAAGCCCAATGACAATTGTAATTCATGTATTCTTAATTTTAAAAAGATTTCTGCTTTTAAAAAGTGATCTATCAGTTATACAATTTCACAGCTGAATGCAGAAATGCCAGTAAGTATTCCACATGTCTTCCTCTGCTGCACCCATCTGAATGAAAGATGCATTCCCAAATGTGTATAACTCCCAAATGATGGCTGGAACAGTAAAAATGCATTTCAGATCGAAGGTGTCTTTTTGCCAATGACACCAAAGTCACAGCAAGGCTGAAATGCTATTGTAAATCCTGCTTCCTGCATGTCTGCCAGTCACTTAGGAAACCTGATAGACCTGCATTTAAAGCTGCCCTCTCTGCCTTTCACACATGCCCTGCAACAGCTCCTAAAGCAGCAGGAGGGAGGCTCCGAAGCACTTTAAAGGGCAGGTGTGAATTGGGTTGTAGTGTGTGTGTGTGTGTGTGTTTTCCCTCCTACAGATCCCTACTCAATCACCTCCTTCACACATGATGGTTTTCAGGTGTATACCTAGAGTGTTATAGTTATTTTCGTTTTTTAAAAAAACGTATGGTGCAAATGTGATAAACGTGTGTTTTGCAGGCACATGCAGCCATCAGGGAGCCAGACTCAGCGGGCCCCTCTCTGTCAAGCTTTTGATAGGGAAGCCACACTTATCACATTTTTATCCCACCCTTCTTCCAAGGACATGAAAGCAGCATACATGGTTTTCCAGTCTTCCATTTTACCTTGACCACTCTGGGGTAAATTACATGGAGAGAGATCAAGGTGGGCAGCCGCATATGTCCGTCTGTAGCAGTAGAAAAGAGCCAGAGTCCAATGGCACCTTGCTCGAAAGCCAGTCAAATCCGACTCTAGGGTTGCGGTGCTCATCTCCGTTTCAAAGCCGAAGAGCCAGCGCTGTCCGAAGCCGTTTCCGTGGTCATGTGGCCGGCATGACTAAACACCAAGGCGCACAGAACGCTGTTACCTTCCCACTGAAGTGGTACCTATTTATCTACTTGCAATTTCTTGCTTCCAAACTGCTAGGTTGGCAGGAGCTGGAACTAGAGACGGGAGCTCACTCCATCTTGCGGCACCCGGGTCTTGAACTGCTGAACTACTGACCTTCCACAGCCTGCAGTTCAGTGTCTTAACCACTTGAGCCACCGCAGCTTAAAGACCAACAAAATATGTGGCAGAGAGCTTTTGTGAGTCACTCTGAAGGCATTTGAAGGATCTGAAGAAGTGAGCGGTGTACTGAAGATGGTGCTGGAGGTCAGCCGGGTTGATCTGCAGTAGGACAGTTAGATGTGAGTCCAGTAGGACCAACAAAGGTTTCAGGCTATCTAAGCTTTTGAGAGTTGGCGCTTCCCTTCGTCAGACGCAAGGGGGAATGGAGGTCTTGGAGTCCTTTCATCCTAGTCAGAAGGTGGGAGGGGTGTTGTAAAGAATGCTTGCAGAGGATGCAAAGGTGCCACGCATATTGTAATCCACTTGACTGGAGCATTTCCCTTCTGCTGATTGCAACATGCAGAGTACCTTTGCAGCCTTTACAAGCATCCTTTGCAGCACCCCTCCCACCTTCTGACTAGGATCAAAGGACTCCCAAGACCTCCATTTCCCTGCTACTCACATCAGCTAAAAGGGAACTCTGACTCTCCAAAGCTTATACTCTGAAGCTCCTGTTGGCCTCTAAGGACTCAAATCGAAATGGTACCTGAAGGCTCCAGTTCCCAAATGCTGTGACTGGAATAAACTCTTCTTCATCTTTAAGATTCCAACGAGACTCGTTATGGCAGCCAAACAGGTATTTGAACCCAGGTTCAACACTCTCCCATCATTGTACCCCACTGGCTGAGGGGCGGGCAGGTAAATGCTCCTTTTAGATCCAGTTGGGACTAGTAAATCAGTGCAAGTACGGGCCTGCCGGGAGGGTATCTGGGAGGGCACCTGGGATCAGAGGTGGGCTGGCTGGGGTGGGGGCTGAGAGAAGGAAGGTGAGCGGAGGCTGGCCTGGGAAGCTCCTCCCTGCATGCTTCACCTTAGTGATGTTAAGCAGACCTGCAGTGGGCGCCTCAGCCTCACCAGCTCCCCTTATCATGACAGTGGCCTTTCTCCTGCGGGTGTCTATGCCTGTTTCATTTTTGCATTTCTCCCCTGGGGAGGCATGAATCTGCCGCTTTGCCCACCTTCACGTTGGCTTTCATGGCCACTGGCCCAGATCCTAGCACAGTTGTGGGGGGCGGGGGTGGGGGGGATGCAGCTGTGTCTTCCCTATTGGCTGGGCAGAGACAGGAACTCTGGTAGCTTTGGCGTTTTTGATACCCTGTCCAGAGCACATAGGAGCTGCGATGGCTCAAGTGGTTAAGTTGCTGAACTGCAGGCTGTGGAAGGTCAGTAGTTCAGCAGTTCGAGACCTGGGTGCCGCATGACAGAGTGAGCTCCCGTCTCTAGTTCCGGCTCCTGCCAACCTAGCAGTCCGAAAGCAAGAAATTGCAAGTAGATAAATAGGTACCACTTCGGTGGGAAGGTAACAGCGTTCCGTGCGCCTTGGTGTTTAGTCATGCTGGCCACATGACCACGGAAATGTCTTTGGACAGCGCTGGCTCTTCGGCTTTGAAACGGAGATGAGCACCACAACCCTAGAGTCGGATTTGACTGGCCTTCGAGCAAGGGAACCTTTACCTTTACCAGAGCACATACAGTGGCACATAATGCCAGTCAGGTATATCGAACAGGGAGCAGTTGTGTTCAGCTGCTTCTCTTCTTCCTGGCTGCAATGTTTTGGGAATTTTGCATTCCAAGAGCAATAAGATTTTGTTGCCTTTCTGACTGGTGGGAGCCCAAGGGACCATTTGGTCCTGCGCAGACGTAACTCAGTTTGGTGTAGTGGTTAAGTGTGCAGACTCTAATCTGGGAGAACCGGGTTTGATTCCCCAGTCCTCCACTTGCACCTGGCTGGATGACCTTGGGCAAGCCGTAGTTCTGATAAGAGCTGTACAGTTTCTGTCAGAGCTCTCTCAGCCCCACCTACCTCACAGGGTGTCTGTTGTGGGGAGGGGAAGGGAAAGGAGTTTGTAAGCCGCTCTGAGACACCTTTGGGTAGTGAAGGGCGGGGTATAAATCCAATCTCTTCTTCTTCTTCTTCTTCTCTGGTCACATGAACACACATGAAGCTACCTTTATACTGACCTCGGTCCATCAGTGTCCTAATTGTCTACTCAGCCTGGCAGTGGCGCTCTGGGGTCTTATACAGGTTGTCTTTCACATCACCTTCTGCCAAATCCTTTTAACTGCAGGCAACAGGGACTGAACGTGGATCT